>NC_048273.1:22274048-22349048 GCF_009762535.1 Notolabrus celidotus | reverse complement strand
TCCTCAATCACATGCACATAGCACACTGCGTACTGCAGGGCTATTGAGAACACGCATTCCTCCATCACATGCACAGATGACTTCTAGAATCCTGGACCACACTTTTGAGCCCAGAGCACAAGACTATTGAAGCCACACATTTGAGCCTGTGGACTACACAAAGTGAAGTAGGTTTTGATGATATTATGTGGTAATATATTTAACAAATTTGATGTATGTTACTAATGTGTAACTTACAAATATCACATATAAATGTACTTTTATTATTTTACCCTCAATTCCCTTAAATTCCCATTAAAAGTTTCCAATTTGGAATATTTCCAAAATTCCCCAGCTTAACTTTCCATGGAAATTTACCAAAAATGTTCCACCACTTTGCAACCCTATCCAGAAGTAACATCTTAGGTATGACACACTTTGAGTCTATAAATAACATTGGAAGCGAGTAAGACAATTTCGGTTAAGACAAGGACAAAAGAGAGAGAGAGAGAGAGAGAGAGAGAGAGAGAGAGAGAGAGAGAGAGAGAGAGAGAGAGAGAGAGAGAGGGGGAGGATTAAATATAATTGGCCGCAAAAACCTACATCATCTGAACTGAATGAGATGATGACATTTAAATGCTTATAACATGTTTTTCAGTGTTTGCTGTGTGTTTTTGTTGATTGTTACTGTTTTTTTTAACTATGTAAAGCACTTTGAATTGCTCTTTGTATGAATGGTGTTTCATAAATGAACTTGCCTTGCCTTGTCTTCCCCTCCTGCATGCAGCCCTCATCTCTTTTTCTTAACGACAATAGTTAACTCATTGTGATTTGTCTGATTTGTCTGATTAAATGTTCTCCTCTCGTTCTCGTGTGAGCGTCATGTATCTGAACAAAGACAGCATCGATCACGTCCACCACCTGCTCCTCCCCCCACTTTCTCCCAGCCTGCATCTCTTTCCCCCAGCCCCCTCTGGGACTGTCTGGTTACCCTGGCAACCGCATCCTCCAGGCAGAGAGCAGAGGAGGATGAGGAGAAAATGGAGTCAGTCAGACATCCAGAAACGTCTCCTTCTCTTCTGTGAATCAGAGTTCAAAAAGCAGGAATGTTCAAAGCTTAACTCTGTCAGGACAATATGATAGGATAACCTGAAAGCCTGTGAGGGGGAATAATTTAATCTGGAGTCTGAAAAGAGACACTCCCTGACAGTAAAAGCATTTCCTCCTGCAGCCACTGCTCTCTGGATGCTAAAAGCTAGGCTAATGAATAAGGCTGAAAGCTTGGAGATGATGTCAGTGTCTCATCCGCAGCTTCACTTCCCCTCCTGCTGCAGCTCTGCTCAAACACAGGTCAAACCTGCAGGCAGAGACCAGGGTGGAATAACACAGTGACTCATTGAGAGGTGGTTCTCAGTCTACACCTCAGAAGTCAAAACTGCATCACATCAATCAGACTGCAAAAATCCATCAGATGTAGAAAACCTTCACATCCCAAAGAGAGGGTAAAGGAAGCGACCTCAAAGTTCAGATTCAAACACCTGACAGCAGCAGTATAAACACCTGACAGCAGGAAAGTCAAAGGTCATAGAAGACACAGACTGTCAGTAACTGTGCCGCTCAGTCTCTACAAAAAGCTGTGTTACGTAACGTGAAACAGAAAGTCGTCCTGTCCCCGAGGCTCACTGAGTCACACGCCGACCGACCAGATCAAACCACTGCAACCGAAAACAAAGACAGCCTCTGAACATCTAATGGGAGCAGAAAGAGTCACGCAGAAAGGTCAAAGGTCAAACTGTGCTGCTTGGTTCTGAACGGAGCAGATAGACACACCGAGCTGAATACAGCAGAACACCTCTGACGTATTTATCATCAAACTAAAAACACACACTTGTTCTGAAGCTCAGAGTTTAGTCTGACATATGAATGTTTATACTGTGAGAAAAATGTCATGCTAGAAGACCAAATGAACAGATCTGATATTGCTCATGAGAATTTAACCCTGTAGTGAACATTAAAATGTTGCCTCTCTTTTGTTGCACATGATTATTTTGTGCCCCTTAATTATTGCATGCAATGATTTCATCCATCACTTTACTGCACATGAGAATTTTGCACTTATTTTTGAACACAAGAATTTTGCAGATATTGCACATGAAGGTTTTGAACATCCATTGTTCTGAATTAAAACTTTGTAAGTCTATTATTACTCTTGCGAAATGTCTTCCTCTGTCATTGCACATAAGGATTTTGGACATCTATTATTGCGCATGATAATTTTGCATATACCACGACTATTGCATTATTGCACATTAGATTGTTTGCCAATGTCACTGCACATGATAATTGTGCACATCTTTTATCACAGATGATCATTTTGCCCATTCATGTTCCACATTACATTTTTGCACATTACATCATTGCACTATTTCTGCTCATTGTTATTTTTGAAAATTGTATTTTTACCAAGTAAATTATTATCAAGTAAAATATCAGGTTGGAAATTAATTAAGAAGTTTGATTCCCCTCAGTTTGTCCCTCCCAGTTTCCAATTAAGTCGAGATCACAGCACAGGAACACATAAGGGATTAATATACATTGTTTGTGCTTTAATTTACACTCATGTGATCTCTTCCAGACTGAGAGGAGGAGCACAGATCAGTGATCTCAGTCAGGAGCTGGAGTGTTTCACAGGAAGCAGAAATAAGACAGTGTTTTATATGAAAACGACTTTATGTAAAGTCATCATGTTGATGCTTTCTACGGCAGGAGGAGAAAACAAACTGAAGTTTGAGTTTCAGATCATCTCCCTGCTGATTTTCAGACTTCAGATCAATGAGTTTGAATCAAACGTTACCTCCGTGCTGATCAGACTCCAAACATCCCTCTATCACACGCATTCCTCCTCGCCCAGCAGACTCTGCTTGTTGGTTTTCTGTTAATATTCTCATCATGCAGAGCTACAGCCTGTTTTTAAATCACTTCCTGGTGGTGTCTTCAAGGACACTCTGACATTTAAAGATCTTCTACCAAACATTATCTGAGTTTGGTGGCTGGCAAGGGCACCTACGCAGCAGGGCCCAAAAAAAAAAGTGCTGCAACACGTTGCAGTGGGTGCGTTTGTTTTTCACTTTTGCAGGTGTTTTAAATTCACAGGATGGAACCATGATAACCTTGTTGGCCACTGTGATTCAAACTTTATCAAGATATCAGACTGCAGAAGGAAAACTGAGGAGGATTTAATGAGTAGGATTTATTTTGCTGCATTATGTTTTTCTCAGTTTAGAGGCCAACATTCAGATGTCCGAGTTTTCATCAACCCACCAACAGGAGAGTTCAAGTTTTATTTTCGATAGTTGTAAAACCTAACTGCAAAAACTAATGACATTATTTCACTGATTAATTTTAGATTTGTGTTTGAGGATTAACTTAAACACTTTCTGAAAACCTGATATCCTTCCAATAAATCAGATTAGCGAACATTAAAGTCAAAGAAATCAGAATTAATCTGGAGTAAGACTTTCAGGAGAGGAGGGAATCAATCTACGAATGATCTAGCTGAGAAACAGAGAAACATGTGCCGCTCTCTGAGGAGATTAAGACTCTAAGAGTTTACAGACATTTAAAAACTGTGAGAAGCTTTCAGTAAATCTGTTTGACACAAATCAATCATCACATAAACAAAGATCATGTAATGAGAGCAGTGTGACTCATCTCCTGCAGACTCCCTCATTGGTTTATTTTTTCTTTACCTCAACTGATCACGTCAAGCCTTTTATTATTTTAGTTTATCTATACCTGTCTGCTTTATATTAGTATGTATTTTAGATTGTTTTTCTCATTCCTCATTTGTTGTTGTCTTTAAATCACAGTTTGTATTTATGTTTTTATACAATAGCTGCTCAAAAACAATTGCCCTCAGAGAGATGAATGATTTAACTGACCTGAGATAAATGAGTGAAGTACATTTAAAAATGTAACTCATCGATAGAGGAAACTCTGAATTAGTATCAATTCCTCATTCCTACATGAGTTTGAAACATGTTTTATAAAGATTTCACAATTGTATTCACATTTTTTTCTGTCTTTGAATCCATCCCCTGACTAAATTTAATCATTAAGAACAGACTTGTAGGAAGAAAGAGAGGCCTAGAGTTCATTAAAGACTGTTACTTCATCTCACTGTTAATAAATTAGGTCACCGGTGTGATGAGGAGTCAGATTTTATGTCAGTGTTTTAGTTAAAGCTGAAGGTGTTTTTGTGAGTCTGGGTATAGGTCGGTTTGGCGAAACAATTCTATAACGTCTTCACTGACAAAAAATAAACAATCTTCATGAGCAAATCTAATGAGACAACCAAACACTCACAGCAGTTCTATGTTCCTTTAAACCTTTAAAAGTGTTGTTTGTTTCTCTAAAGTGTGAATCTCATCTGACTGTGGCTCATATTTTGGATTTCTGATTAATCTGTTTTTACTGAGTTTGAGTCGTATTTGGATAAAATATCAGACAACAGCAGGAGCCACACCCTCCATTCGTCCATCCATAGTGCCCTGCAGCCTGCACACACACACACACACACACACACACACTCACACACATACACACACACACACACACACACACACACACACACACGCACGCACACACGCACGTTCTCCATTACAAGTCCAGAAGCATCAAACATGCAAAAAGAAACACCTTCTTCTCTCATAGGAGTCGATGTACACCAGGGCCCATATGCACGTCCAGCCACATTAGCGATGAAAACGGGCCGTTTGTACTAATGGTGAGAAAAAAGTTGATTAGCAGTATGCATGAGCCAGGTTAACGCCCCAACAAAGCTTTATATTTAATGGCGGTAGACCCCACCATTACAGGTGCTAACGGCAGGATTACCACACCTGTGAGGTTGCTTAAAGGATGGCGGACATCGTGCTTATGCGTTACCCTATAAGACGAAATATGCGAAGACAACGGATATTTAGGGATTGAACGAATCCTTTGGAAAAGTATGATCTTTGACGATTGACTTGCTGATAATAGCTGTTTGTTCAGTCTATATTCTTGTAATAAAATCTTTCTTCCGCTAGTTTTTTTTCTTGATCTTCTCTCAGACACACCGGTACCACTCTGCATGTTTATGGTTGTTTATGCGTAGTAGGCATGTGCAATTCAAATTTGTTAGATAGGGGTTTGCCAGGAGGTTCCCTGGACATATGACGTTTTCCACCAGCCTTGCTTTCATGGCACAATTAGTTAATTGGCCAATTATTTTCAGTTGTGCAAGCGGCTAATGCTACAGCCCAATAGGCCGTTCCATAACAGTACGTTAAGACCAAGCGACAAACTCCGGTCTCAAACGATGAAGCCAATGCGGAAGTGATATAAACTGCAATACATCGAAAATCCGCTTGAGGCTGGCTGCAGAAACACCGGAAACCACATAGATATGAATGGGAAAAAGACGACCTTTGCAGCATTAATAAACATGTTTACAGCCTGGTTCAAAAAACGGCTTGGCCCTACAACGCTAATCTCTCCAATGGCACACACTGTACGGGGGGTGGATTTTTTTCTAACATGACAGTTAAGAAGATATTAAGATTGTGAGTTTTGCCCAAATAAGGACATGACTGACGTGACTCCCGGTCAGGTACACACAGCCATTGGCTAAGAGACTCACACTACGTCACACTCTGCCTAGTTGAGTTCCGCATTACCAATATGGCTGCTGCCGTCGATTTGCTTCAAAACAGCTCTCAGGAACAGATGGGTGACGTCACGGATACTACGTCCATATTTTTTACAGTCTATGGTTAAGACTAATGGTCCTGATTGTGTGATGGCTGGACGTGCATACGGGCCCTGATCACTGCAGAACAGGAACAGAAGCTCAACCTGCTCAGGTATCCACTGTTTTTATCACCTACGTCCTCTTCATGCATGTACTCCTGGAAATTTCCAGAATTCAGAATTTCCCTCACAGAGGGAGCAGGTGCGCATCCAGACTCCAGTTAAATGCCACTATTCGTACCATGTCTCAACAGGCTGCTAGTTTTATGTGCATTGAAATAAAGCTTAGATTGGTGTTTACAGTTGTAGAAAAATACGTCACACATCTAAGTGATAGGACAGGTGTGACATTTTAATCGGACTGCCGTCCTTGTGACCTGTTATGTCACATAACAAAACAATCAAGAAACAGGTTAACAAGAGGCTAGCTGGTTAGATGTTGTACGGTGAAAACATGGACAGCTTTACAGCTCAGTACCTTTGAAATACTATACGATAGATTTCCTTCTTCTTCTTCTGTTGAGGTTTTGATTACTACCTCACCACCTTCTAGAAATTTCTGCTTCTGGTTCAGGGCCCAGCTCTCAAACGGTGGAGTGTGGACAGAAGACTTCTGTTCAGTTGGGGTCAGATTGTAAGTGTATACAAGCAAGAGACCCCAAACTGCCTTATCTCAGTGTGATAGTTCAATTTCCTGAAATTTGACTTTGTGTGATTCAGTCAGACTAATATGTCTACATGTATTTTTAAAGTCCAGTTTTAGTCATACAAACGCATCATGTTAAGAGAAAGTATAATTTTGGGGGACTATTTTCAGTGGCGGATGAATCCACGTTTGGTGCTCCAGTGAGTATTTGGGGCAGCAGGAGTGTGTGTGAGTGTGAATGAGTGTGAATAAAGTAGTCTGTGTCTTTAAAGAGATGAAGGAACATGTACAGTACATCAGCAACAATATCACTACAACAGCTCTGATCCTTTTCATGGATCATGGATCTCCCCTGATGTTCTTTTTATATCAATAACTCACTATTCAATAACAATGCAATCAATAGCCATACAAATCTATAAAACACAGACACACCCTCCACAAAATGCCCTAATAAAAACACTGAATGTGGAATAAGCAGGCTCCAAAGAGACAAACAGAATCAATGAATAATAAAGAGCTGAAGCCTCCCAGTAGCAAAAATACCAGCTCAGACTGGGAGATCTTCAAGGCCAAAAACCACCAGCCGGAAAATACACAACCAATACACGACAAAATACACAACCAAACACAAAACCACATCCAACATATACCCATGGATTTGATTCAGACTGAAACCATCTTGTTGGTCTGAACACGGATTAAACGCACAGATTGGTTAATAAATGAAGGCTGGTTGATTTTCTGTAAACATAAATATACAGATTAATGAGCATGACTGAACAGATATCTGTTTTTTCTCAGTATGTTTTTCTATATTTGACCCATAAATCGTTTTTCAGGGTGCTGTGTTTTTTTTCTGACGACATCTATGATTCATCAGCTCCTCCGTCCTCCATCCTCTGCCTGCACCAAGGAGGACAAAAAGCAGGACGCACCCCCAAAAACCGCATGATGGATGGAATAAAGACGTGATAAAACGCATCTATCAGAAACAAGTTGAAACCACTGAATTAATATTTAAGCCTTTAAATCGGTGGAAAGGCTGAGGTGTTAGATAGGTTTGATGTGTTTGAAATCAGCCTCCTCCCGTCGCCTCTGCGCTAATCAGCCTCTTTGTCTTAACAACCCGCAGCTTCAACAGCAGAGCAGAACCGATCCGAGCAGAGCGAGGCTGGGTGGGTCCGAACCGTTTACCCGGGTTTGACACGGATTAAATATGAGATAAATGGGGATTAAAGACAGAAAGAGACGGAGATATCGGTGCTTACCTCATGACTCCAAGCAGGGCTGAAGATCACTGAGAGAGAGAGAGAGAGAGAGAGAGAGAGAGAGAGAGAGAGAGAGAGAGAGAGAGACAGAGAGAGAGAGAGAGAGAGAGAGAGAGAGAGAGAGAGAGAGAGAGAGAGAGAGAGAGACTCTATATGTCCCCATTTTTTCCTTCGTCATAATGTTGATAGACTATCTTTAAAAACACAGTGTTGTGTCGTTGTTGCGTTCCTTTCCACGTGTTGTTTCTTTTAATCATTTTAAATCATTAGTTTTAAAATGTTTAACCCCTGATTGTACCTGTTTCAACTGACTTTGTGTAACATTATTTTTCAACGGTTTTAACATTACTTTTAATTTACAATGTTACAATGTCATTTTGCAGAGGCTTTTAACCAAAGTGACGTACAGTCGAGAACAAGAACAACACAAACAAAGATCTAGACAAGAGGAAACAAGATCAGTAAGAGTAACAAAGTGCTTCAAGTCCATTTGGGTACAGGTACTGCCAAGCAGTGTAAAGGCAATGCACAAAAGTAAATACGTTTTTTGTTGTTTTTAAATAAAATAAGGAACATCTACAATGAAGCAACCAAACAATTTAAGACCTTCCATTATCATCATCAACAGTTAACATCACCACAATGATGACCAAAGTACCAGGTGCTGGGTCACTCCAGAGCTGAACACAGATTCCCAGAGTAGAGCAGGACAGTGCGAGTCAATTGTAGCTGGAAGACATGATCTGCCACTGGGGACAACAGTGGAGAACAGTCTAGCTAAGTGCATAGTGCTGTGGAGAGACAGGTTTCTGCTTGGGAGTGTAGTCATGGCCATCACTTAATAGTTGGGGCTGCTATTTTTTCTGGCTGACACCAGGCTTTGAACAAAATATATACACTGAAACAAATGAACAGCTGACTTATCAATGTTTCTCAGCACGACTGAATGCTGGACTAGATTTTTGTTTAAGAAGGCTGTGGTAGTGATTTGTCAATCCCCAGTGTCCCCTGTCTAAACTACTCCCCTGCTTCCTGGACTCTAAATGGGACCATCATTTCCTAAATGAAAATCATGCTGTGTTGAAGAAGACTTGAAATTACAGATTGAGACCATGAACTCATTAGTAAAATGTTTACTAAGGGAATAAATCAGCTGAGGAGGACCCTTTTCAACACAGACTGATATACAATCAGACTGTTATAAGCAGAGGTGCTGCCCCCTGCTGCGCATTAGAGAGGATGCAGATCTTGACCTGTCAGGTCTTATCTCTTGTCTTAACCTATTTTATACAGTCGGTCTTAACGAGTACTCCCTGTACCAATGGAGTAAAATATCTTATATTTAAACACACACTCTGAAAGCATAGCTGATTCGTATTCATTTCATAGTTAATTAGAATTAAGTTAATTCTATTGTTTCAGGTATTGACAAGGGTACCCTACTGCAGGCAAGATGGCGCCGCCACAACATCCACACCGGAAGTCCATACCGGAAGTCCATACCGGAAGTTACAAAGCTAAAAACGTTGCAATAACACCCACACCGGAAGTCCATACCAGAAGTTACAAAAATAAAAGCCTTCAAAAAACAGGAACGTGAACGCAAAATAAAAGCCTTCAAAAACACGTAGGTTTACGCGTAATTCTATGAACTTTTTTGCACTTACATTTTAATCGTATCAGTATTATTGACTAGTTGATTGACTCCAAAAGTGTATAGGCTGTTGAGAATTCAAGTTACTTAGAAGCCTGCACGAATCACTAAGTTATAGTGTTAACGTCTCAGCCATGCACAGCCTTTTGTTCCGAGTGTGTGTTGAAATACTTAAAGCTGATTATGATGCTGCCATGATGACATCTGCATATGCCTCTCTTGTTTTGTCTGGGTCATATGTTATTTTATGTTGTGTTAGCCTGACTGTACCTCACCTGTGGTGTGTGTCCTGCCCCTGCACACCTGCTTGCCTTTGACTGATTCCCCCAGTGACCCCTCTTCCTTCCTGCACAGCTGTTCCCCACAGGTTCAATATGATAACTGTGCAGCGTGCAGGAGTCTCTTTCCATGGGGACTTGTCACATTATCTAAGTTTGCTGTAGTGTTTGTTCCAAATTACCTTGCATGCTGTCTGCCTATGTGATCACATGTATAGATTAATGAATGAATGAAATACAGATCCAGAGTAGATCCACAGTCACGAGAGAAGAGCAGAATGTTATCTATGGTGCAGGGGCGAGTGGAGGAGGAAAATGTAGAGGTGTGTGGTGACTGTTTCTTTTTTAACATAATTTGTAACACGTTACAATGACACAGTGACAGGGGTGTTCATTAACACAAGAACAAACGGAGGGAATGGTTTCTCCTTCTATTTTGAGACATTAGATGGGCGTAAACACTCTGAGCTTGTCAAACAGTTTTATTCAGATTGAATGCTTGATGCATGTACACCAATGTCTTAACAAGATCACTTTATTTGGCGTCCATGAAAACATTGAAGTTGGAACCTTCAATTAGAATGACTAGAAAAACTGCAAATGTATACATAGCTACTGTTTCTTTCCATCCAACCCCTACTTGAAATGTAGAATTATACTTTATTTTATGTTCTTTTAATGTTATATGTATGATGTCTTAACCCTTTTGTATTGATAATGTTGTACTTGAAAAAGAACAATGCACTTTTACTATTACAAACTCCAAATCAACATAGAATATTAGGACTAAAATATTTCAACTTGAGGCACCACTGTCAGCCACTGATGATAGATGTACAGTACACATTTCTGGGGAGCCTCTGTTGTTTTTGTGGTGAATATAGATCTCTGTGTACAGCTTGAGTGTATTTTCCCTCTTACTTACAGTCTTTTCCTTCTCATCCCCTCCCCCCACACACACTAACACTCTACATTATTCTGTTCTTCATACACAGCGGGATCTCTCTCACTCACTCTCTCTATCACAATTAGCTTTCTGCTAATTGATTTAGCAGCGACAGACTAATGCAATCAATACGCTACACGAAGAAGAAACTTCCAGTTCGAAGCATCCGGCATTGGGTAGAGAGGGGGTTAAAGAATCACTTCCGGTATGGACTTCCGGTATGGACTTCCGGTGTGGATGTTGTGGCGGCGCCATCTTGCCTGCAGTAGGGTGCCTCTCGGTATTGATGATGTGTGGATCTTGCGATTGATAGTCTCTGACGTGTTGGTGGCTGATTGGGATCCAAATAATTACACAATGAATAATAAATATATTTAAAAGTTTGGCTGTGTCGTGATTGCTTACTTAGAAGAATGCATTTACTTATGTGATAATTATCACCATTTATTTAGCTGTCATAAAAGTGTATTTAATTCCAATCAGTGTATGAACTGTATAAAATTAGCAGTATAATACTAAAGAAACAATCCCAAAAGGCTAATATTTTCAGTTCTACATTTGTACATTTGGTTCACCTAATTGTGCTGCAGTTTCCTCTATGCAGTACTCCAGTCCACCACCAGGGGAGCAAAATGGTCAGTTAATGTTTCTTGCTGCAGGCTCAGCTTCATCACTTATGACTGATTTACAGAAATTAGCTAGACTGGATCAGATTATCTTCCCAGATTAAAGAGGATTAATGAAAGCATCTCAGATTAAAAACAACATTTACAGCTGGTTATGTTCAGCCACACTGATTTTACACAGCCCCACATAAATCAAATTTAGTGTTCTACAGATTATTTAATTATCAGTGTAGAAATGTTGGATATTTTGATCAAATATTTGATAAAAACAAATCTCAGACTGAAAAGTTTCAAGCAGTGTTTTATCCTCTCGACTAATTTATAAGTGAACACAGACAAAATAAAATATTCAGAGACAAGTTATTTTACAGCAGCACTTCATTTAGAATTCTTGTTTTGTTTTATGTTCTATTTAATAATTTGAAGTTATCATTATGGTTTCAGTCTGTTTGTGTTTCTAATGGTTTCTGTTTTTCATTTTTCTCGTCTGATGACGTCACTGTGTGACGCTGATGGGGGTGAAGGTGTGGAGGCAAAATGTATTTTTACTCCGGAGGAGGAGGAGGTGGAGGAGGAGGAAAAAGACGGTGAAGAGAAGCCAGGGGGGAGATCAGACTTCCGGTTTGGTTGCTATAGCTTTCAGAATAAAATACAAAGCGTCTCGGTTTTAAAATTGTCTGGTTTATTTCTTGTGACTTTTATTTCAGCAGGGTTCTTATCTATCATTAAAACACAATCACATAATTTATTATTTTAATTCTATGACAACACTTTGTCTTCCATAAAGTTCTTATTTGAATATTTCCACATATTTGTTATAGGGGAAATAAATCAGGCCTTTACTCTGAAAAACCGTAAGAAGAATCCCCGAACGGAAGTCCAGTTTCTTATTATTGAGCTGAAGAAGGAGGTGATGATGATGATGAGAAAGATGATGATGGAGGGAGGAGGAGGAGAAGAGGAGGGCTGATGTGTGCTGATCAGCAGGTCTGATGATGAGGGTGAGGGTGGTGGTGGTGATGATGATGATGATGATGATGATGATGGTGATGATGATGGGGGTGATGCTGTGAGTCAGAGAGCGGAGGTTCAGGATGCTCACAGCCGCCCCGGAGTGAGGAAAGCCCGCACACCTAGGACCGAGGCTCCGCAGAGACACGGTGAGTGCGCAGACATCACGCCGACACTCAAGCACCCTAAGCGGGCAGTGCGCAGACAGCAGCCCGGGGGCAGAGCTCCACAGCTGGCCTGATTTCTACAACCTGCTCGTTGCTGCTGGGTCTTTAGTTTCATAACTCCACGTGTATGTGCGTGAGTGTGTGAATGAGAGCGTTCATCCGAGACACTGGTTGCGCGTGCAAGGCTGTGCGCGTGCCAAGCTGTGCGCGTGCGTACTATAGATCGGAGTCAGACTGATTGGCATGATGATGAAGGAGATAACGAGTCTGATGAAACAGGGAACAAAGCGGCAGGTCAGCTGAGCGTCTGTGCGCGTGCGTGTGCACGTCTGTTGTATAAGTATGTTTTGTGTCGTGACGACAGAGAGCACGAGAGTCAGTCACTGCCAAAAAATATCACCATACAAATATGACGGGAGTCCTACTATCATCAGTCATTATGAGTCTCAGAACTGGAGTACTTCTTTTAGAAAACCAGGTGTTAAAGGTCTACAGGTAAAACAAAAACACTTTATCAATCTCAAGAACAGAAGAAGAAGCAGATACATGTATTGAAAGAACATGTGATGCAGTAAAGTGGGCACAATTAGCGTGTTATAGTATTACTTTATATTATTAGAGGTTACAGGAGCACTCCACCTTTTATTTAGAAGAAGAACTTACAACACCTTGTAACTGTTGCAAATCAACTCTATTCAGACTGCTGTATGAGCAGTATTGAGGGCTGTTGGTTTAGTAAAGCCCGCAGATCTATAATTATATTTAATAGGTTGTTAGTTAATACGCTATAAATAATCTGAATCTCTAAGAACATCAAACCTGTCTGAGAGATGTAGAGCAGTTTAAAGAAAGTGTTAAATTCATGAGTCATCAGCAGACATCATGTACTTTAATACTTAATATTATACTAACAAAGCTTTCAACATTGTTCATAAAGAAATAATTGGAGCACATGAACTCTGTCAGAAATTGTCACTGTTTTTTATCTGAAACATATGTAATGTTGTTATGTTAAACATTGAATATGCTTCTATAACTATTCACTATTATAAATTAAAAATTATTGTTAATACATCTTTCAGTCATAGCTGGACGAGGTGTGCTGCAGCAGAAACGTCTGAAATGATTCAGAGAATATTAACGAGGAAATGTTCTGCAGAATGTGCGAGTGAGAAAAAGAACTAAAGGTGTGAAGATCTGTGTGTGTGTGTGTGTGTGAGAGAGAGAGAGAGAGAGAGAGAGAGAGAGAGAGAGAGAGAGAGACGTGTCTGTTTTTGCTCTGATGTTCTGAAGTCGACTCATTCCTTTTTTAGACAGTACAACCTGTGATTATTTTCTGCTTTTAATAAGCCACTCTCTGACATTTGAATATTAATATTTCATGTTACATAAAACAAAATTAACTTTATGAGACTTTATCAGAACCATATTTATACATTGTTGGTTTGAGCATACTTTTGTATTAGTTCCTGACATACACGTACACCGAAGGGCGAGGGATGTTTTATAAGGTGTATTTTAGAATGACTGATGTACTGTGCTAACAGTTGGTTTACCTACCGACAGGCTTAACTGTGAGTGTTTTGTGGTAGCGGAGATGTTTTTGACCAAACTGTCATTATCTTTCCTATAATGTGATTTAGTATGGAGCACCACAGGACTCTGTTCTGGCTCCTCTGATTTCAGTTTTTATTTTCAGATGACATTTTTTGTTTTTTTGTTTGCAAAGCTTGCATACCTGTGTTGACACTGTGGCCGTGTTCCTTTTCATCTAAACACTTTCTATGTTATATATTTCATATATATCTCATAACCTGTTGTGCTTTTTTACTGTAATTTTGGAGCAATCTGGATCTAGTGGTTCCATTGGGATTAATAGGCAAGTTTATTTCTATAGCTTATTTCACACAAGACATCACAACATCACGACAAAGAGCATAGAGAGGGCATATAAAAGAAAGCTTGAACCTGGATTTAAAATAACTATTAGTTTTAGTTAATTTTTTTCTGCAATAACAAAGAGAGAACAAATAGAGAAAGTGTTGCTTCTGTTAACCCCCCTGTCTCAGCATTCAGGTCAATAATCAGACCTCATTAGCAGTTAAAAATGTCTATAAATATCACCAGCTGCAGCTTAACTCAGCCCCTCGACAGTTTATGATAAAGTCATCATATTATGATCCAAAGTTTTAGGTTCAAGGACACAGTGTTCTCTTTTTTCTGCCTGGCAGCTGACTATCTTAAAGTCTTCTGCAAGCCTTAAATGATCAGAACCAAAACTGAACAGCATTATTAGAATTATTACAACATAGCAGGACTTTGAATCTATCCTTTAAGGTTATGTTGTATTTCTACATGTTCTTCACTTCATCTCTCTGATACTAATCCACTGACAGCAGTCTTTCAAGGAGATACAATCATTGTAACTCAAAACAGATCTTTCTTTTTGCTTTTGTCTTTGTTGTTTGCATTTTGGGAGTTAAATCTCATTTTAGGTGCTTTTTATTATGCAGAAATGTTTTTATGAGCCTCTGGAGCATGGAGATCCCCTGCTTTTTCTTTTTACATTGCTTTGAATTGATGATATCTGGAGTTTGTTCTGAAAAGATGAGACTTTTAAAGGAATCATGCTGGTTAATACAGATACAGATGTTTTCTTTATTTCCTGGCATTTTCTGGACCAACCAGCTAACCCAGAATCTAAAACAGAAGATAATTGATAATGAAACAAGTATTCATGTGCAGCCTTATTTCATAGTTTTTTTTAAATTTAATCATAGACATAGACTGAAAATATGTAAGTTGGCAGATTTTCATCCGTACTAAAGTCAGCTCTGAGTGTCTCAGCCTCACAGATGCATAATGTAACGACCCGTCTTTTTAAAGTGATGCTAATTAAAGATAATCACATCATATCATCCTGAAGACTCTTCTGGATCTCTCTGTCTTTATTAATTCAATGATGGGTTCTATAATTTTTCTCCTCTGAGGCTGTTTAGTCCTCACCGTGGTGTTTCCCCCGCTGCACGCCTACGCTCAGGAAGTGATGTCATATGATGTGGGCAGACGGGTTACTATAACAACAGCCCCACTGATGATGACATGTTTGCACTTCGCTCCAAGTGTTCAGCTCTCTCTGCTGTCCGTCTCTCTCCTCCGAGCGCAGTCGCCACAGCAACGACACAGCTCACACACAGACACACAGAGTACATGCAGGTGTTGCCGTGGTAACACACAGAAACACAATGGATGCTGTCAGGAGGCAGATTGACGAACGAGCGACTGATTAGTCACCGCTCTAAATCTGTGAGATAAGGAGCGTTGACGTCAGTGGACAGAAGCTGAACTGAGGAATGCTGGATTCATACATGAGGTGTGTGTCAGAGAGAGGGAAGCATCATCAGCATCATCATCATCATCTTCATCATCTGTAGGTCAGAGCCGGACTCAGAGCAATGACATTTAAAGCCTGATCTCTGGAGCTCTGGTTGAATCTGTGCAGAGTTCAGCTCATCAGAGAGAGATGAAAACACTTCTTCCTGTCTGGATTTTTTGGACACTCTAATATCAAGGTTTTGTTTGTTTGTTTATGTGATTGTGTTACATGTGTGTAACTCCTGTGTGGTCTCCATAGAAATCTGTGGAGTTTTGTAAAAATTCACGTGTGTTACATTTTATCTTATGTTTGCTGTTTTCTTGTATTTTTTATGTTGTGTGAAAAAATATCGATTTAGTTTAGAGTTGAACCTGAGATAACTTTCTCTGATGTTTAACATGCTCTGTTACTTCACCTGAATGGTTTATCTTTCAAATTAAACATCTGCTGCTGGGCATGCTAACAGTGGCTCACACACACACACACAAACACACACACACACACAAACACACACGCATACACACACACACACACACACACACACACACACACACGTGTGCACAGAGTGTTTCCAGGCTCATTGTGATGGAGATGATTGGCTCTTGAAGCAGGTGGTCCGTCCAGCTGAAGGACTCTAACAGCATCAAACAGCAGAGTGGTTTTCATTGACCGGTTACTGTCAATGGCTCTCACACTGATTACATTCAGACTGTTGATCTGTTCCTGCTCTCAGTCTGAACTCCTCCAGTCTGATCCTCCCTCAGAGAGTTTCTATTGTAATAAGCTTATTTTAGTTACCTACCTTTCTGTGGGTTCAAGTAACTGAACAGAATCAAACCATGCTCACGGTCAAACTCTGTAGGAATGAACAGCGTGCATGCTGTGAAATATGTACGTGCATGTTGTGCATTACATTCACCGATTTGTCTCTCACCTCCATTATAATAAAATATATTTTCTTCTCTTTTTAAGCATTCAGGTCAGGTTTCCAAAGCAGCAGGTGGACTCAAACTCCCAGCATGCCTGAGCAGAGTAACGACTACCGGGTGGTGGTGTTTGGAGCCGGGGGTGTGGGGAAGAGCTCGCTGGTCCTCCGGTTTGTTAAAGGCACGTTCAGAGACACCTACATCCCGACAGTGGAGGACACGTACCGCCAGGTGGGACACGAACGCTGACTTTAATAACGCCATGATGATCTGTTAATGATGTACCTGTTGAATTATTGATTAGCGCCTATTTTCTCTGTAGGTGATCAGCTGTGATAAGAGTGTCTGCACGCTGCAGATCACTGACACAACAGGAAGTCACCAGTTTCCCGCCATGCAGCGCCTCTCTATTTCCAAAGGCCATGCCTTCATCCTGGTTTACTCCATCACCAGTCGCCAGTCACTGGAGGAGCTCAAACCCATCTACCAACAGGTCACAGGCTCTTATTCAGTTTCTAGATGGCAATGTGCTTTTGATATAAAATGGCAGGACAGACTTTATTCATGTAAGACATTTTACCTCAGCTGATAAAGTCTGCAGCAACTTCTGATGTTTTCAAGTGAAATTCAAACAGAGACAGGGCTGTGAGATCAATCTGAGAATTAACACCTTATAAATGAAGAGTTCTCCACCTAATCCTCAAACAAATTCCTGACTGATACAATTCTTGTCCCTTCAGGTCCTGGCCATCAAAGGCACCGTAGAGGCGATCCCCATTATGCTCGTGGGCAACAAAAGTGACGAGATGGCCCAGCGTGAGCTGGAGACGAAGGAGGGCCAGGCTCAAGCCAACGCCTGGAAGTGTGCCTTCATGGAGACGTCGGCCAAGACGAACACCAACGTGAAGGAGCTGTTCCAGGAGCTGCTGTCTCTGGAGAAGAAGAGGGACATGAGCCTGAGCATCGACGGGAAACGCTCGGGGAAACAGAAACGAGCCGACAAGCTGAAGGGGAAGTGCAGCATCATGTAGAGCGAGAGAACTGAAAAAATATGAATGTGGAAACGGACACGAGAGGAAGGAGGGGGAGAGAAAGTCTGATAAACTCCCAAAGAGACCCCTCGTCCTGTCTGTCCTTAGTTCTGCATCTCATGGAAGACGTCTTCTTCTTTGATGGATCTCGTCTTCTGTCCGTCTGAACACAGAAGCTGAGAGGAACAAAGCTGACAGATGTTTAGAAATTAAAACTTTACAGCAGGGTACCGGGCTCCTCCCTCTCTGAACTGGAATGTGTCTGTAGCCCCAAAAAGTTTACACAGCAGACTAACTGCTGCCTCTATGAACCGTCACACTCACATCACGATAAAGGAATATTCCACTGATTTTTATCCTGAGCCTCAATGGGACACTTAAAGAAATCAGGACAGTAAGGAGTAAATCTGGTTTCGTTCAGCACTTCTTATCATATGCAGAATTCATGTTCGCAAATCAGGGTTCTCACTGGTCTGAAACAAAGACTCAAACCTGGCCAGTTTGGCGTCTCAAAGACCCACTCAGATTCAACGTGCCATATATGAGATCTAGACCCAACAACAAAGCTCTATATGTGCTTTATGTCTAAGGCTAATGTTATATATTTGGCACACTGTTATTTATTTTCTGTCTGCTTTCCCTAAACATGATGACGTGACTTAGCAAAGTCCCAAAAGAATGTTGTATTGTGAATAATGAATATATGTATTAGGGATTGGTACGAATTGACGGCATTGACCCCATTATTCGAGTAGCATTTGGTTACTCGTGCACCTGGCAACATAACTTGAACTCATACAGCGTTACATGTGTGACCGTGTTCTTTTTGTTTTCGCCTAACTGAATATACTGGGTAGGAAAAAAATTAACAGAATATAAACGTATGACTTCTCCGGCCACGGCTTCAGCTTTAGTACACACCGAGCCAGTTCAGCAAAGACAACTGTTTTAAGGCAGCTACGGCAACTCTATAGAAACATATTATTCCGCCAAAAGCAAAAGTACAACAAATACAGAACCAGCTGCGACACCTTCGACATGTCAGTTAAAAAAAGTGATGTCTGGAAGTACCTAAAAAAAAATGATGAAGTTAATGTGCAACAGTATAGCAACAGAATAAGTGTGAAAGGTAAATTCTAAAATCCAAAGTTAATATAGAAACATTTGTTGTAAATGACCTCCCTGGATTGTGGCCCATATATCGAGAAACACTGCTGTACACTTTTAAGCTTTGGGTGAGTCGCCTTCATGTAGTTTGGCTAGTGCTGCCAAGTGGAAGAGGAGAGTACTAATTGAACGTAGTGATATCTCTACATTGTCACGTCACCTTTCAGGTCCAAAAGATTTAAATAGAACCCTGAAACACCTACAGGTCAGCATGGAAAATACAGTGAAGTATTCCTTTAATGAGGCAGGGACATTTCCATCATGATTGTTGTTGATTGATTGTCTCCATGCCGGTTGTTACTCTTCACATGATGTTCAGTTCTGTTTCCTGTGGTCATTAGACAAACACCTACACACAGGCCAGCAGTCTGTTAGCACCGTGTTTCAGCTGCTCCCCCGTCGACAGGTGTGTTTGATGATCCAACAGATCGTTTCATGCTACTGCATCAGGAAACTTTAAAAAGGCCTTGATGGTTTCCACAAGCACAAACAGGCCTCACTCTCTTTTTCCATCTCTCACTTGACACGACATCCGTTAGCATAAAACACGTAGCTGCTAATGAACCAGCGGTGGAAACATGCAGCTGCTCAAACTGTAAATATAATTTTAGGGTTCAGACCAGGTTTTTTTTTAATGTTACTAATCAACTCTTATTTATCTCAAATCCAGATACAGACCATAATGAGCCTAGCTTAGCACAAAAACCAGTGGCAGGAGGACACCGCTAGCTTAGCTCCTGACAAGTCAACCTCAACGCTACACCTTTTTCTGATTCATATATTGAATTTCATTAGCTAACAAGCTGGCCACCGTCCTATAGGCGGAATTAGAACACATTTCAAACCTGACGACAACCTGGAATGTTTCTGTTTTGGTGCAACTGTGGGTTTTGTGTACTGAAGATTAGCATTAAAGCCTTACCTGAATGTTTACCTTTCTTATAGAGGAACTGAAACTTCAAGTCTTAAAAGCACTCACACCTTCTGTAAATTCCATTAAAGTTGGATTTAAGTATTTTTCTTACCTCTTGTGTGTTTCCAGATTTTTCCAGGTGTTTTGGAATACGTCAGTGACTCTAGAGGAAGCTGTTCTGACATATGATACATGTCTTCAAGTGATGTCTCATGAGTCAGCTTTGGTTTGAACTTGTATATAATTATAGGAATATATGAAATCCCGAAACGTGCAGTTCCTTGAGTGTCCACTAGAGTGTGTGTCTTGCACTGAGTCACCAATTCAAACAAGATGGCGGACTCTCAAATTGCCAAGTGATACACTGTTAAATGAACGTGTTGGTTTCCCCTCAATAGCGAGCTGTATAAATGTTATAGAAGACAATCATATTGATATCTTTAAAATGTTGGTGATAGTGTTTAAGTAACATGACGCTAGCTATGCCAGCTACTTAGTCAGTTAGCTACATGTTACTAGACGACAGGGGTGGCGCGATGTGATGCCATTTTAAACACAGACATTTTTCAATGGGGCTCTCTGGGGACTGACTCACTGCAGGAGCCACACTCTAGTGGACACTGGAGGAACTGCAGGTTTTTACATCAGCACATTTGCTTAATTTTTCAACACTTGGTTGGTGCTTGGTTCAAAGTACATTTTCTGGAGACTGTTTTACTAGAGATTCATGGAATTAAACACGTTAACAATTTATTTAGCACATCACAGAGTTTGTTTACATTCAGGTCCAAATCTCCTGTGGCACCTACATAGAAATTCAAGCTGAGAAAACAAGGAAATGAAAAATGTTGTCTCGCAGCTTAGTCAGAAAACAGACTTTGACTGTTTAATTGAAAACTTCAGAGGTCAAATCATGTTTTCAAACATAAGTCTAATCTTCAGTAGATTTTTTTTCATGAGGTTTTCACCTGTCCCAGTTCCATCTGCCCCTACCCTTTCACTCTCAGTATTCACCCTAACCCTCCCCTCTCTGTCCCCGCTCATCTCATTCACTCCTCCCTTACCACTGGAATTGTTCCTTCTTCCCTCAAAACTGCCACTGTAACTCCAATACCCAAGAAACCTGGTTCAGATCCCAATGACCTCAATAATTTTTGTCCCATTATAAATCTTCCATTCATCTCCAAACTTCTTGAAAAAACAGTTGCTGCTCAACTCCATACCCATCTATTCTGCAATAATTTATATGAACAATTCCAGTACGGTTTCCATCCCCTCCATAGCACTGAATCGGCACTCAGAGCATTTATTATGAAGCCTGAATTATTTCTGGAAATCATTTCACTTGATGAAGGAACCAAGAAAAGCCCAAGCACACATAAACAGGCATCCTTTGTTTTCTCATTATTCTCAAAATATGCTCCTACATTTTTATCCTGCATGCCGATACATGCAGCATTTCTTATACACACAGGGAGTTAAATGAGCTTTAGCCACCTGCTGCATCCATGAAGATTTCTACAAATGCTCAAATAACTGCAGGTTAGCACAAGATGTGATTCAAGAGACTGCATGTGTATAAAACACAGCATTTTCAGAGGAGTTGTGTTATTTTTAAACTCGGGATCTGTTCTTACACCCTGTTCCTGTGAAACTGTTCCATTTTAAGGGCAGATGAGCTCAGACAGAACAGGTCTGCTGCCACATGGTGGATGAAGTGTGTCATGAATGCTCACAGTTACATCACTGTGGGAGTGGTGAGCAGAGAACGCCACAGGGAACATTGAACAACATGTTCCACATTATTACATCTCTAAAACATACATAATCACATCATGATCACAGCTAATCACAGTGAAGTTAGGAGCTCTCTGAGAGGATTCTGAGAATTTTATGGGAACTTAAATCTATGCTCATGCCCATGGTCTTGGCATGGCACACTCAGATCTTCACCCCAGGAGCAGGCTTTCATTTCTCATTTAGCATGCCAAAACACTCATCAAGTTTTATAATTAAATTATATGTTACTGTTTTTCTTTATATGCATGATCGAGGCATAATAACAGAGAAAAGCTGTTTGGAAGTTGCGTTGATAGACTGGATCACTTATCCAGGCAACAGCATACCATAGGTAGCGATCCTGCTGTTTTAAATACACACTCAAAGGGAATGAGCTATTGATACAGTTTGCTTTGCACATGCAAGCCTTGCAACAAACATGTTAAGACCCTCAAAAGGGCTCTGATGGTCCAGCTTTTATTGGGATTGTGTGTGTGTGATTAGATTACAGTTGCTCTTATATAAATTGAAATTAGAGTATTGGAGTATTACTGCATTTCTCAAATGCTAAAACACATATCTTGGCATCCACCACGATTTTCTCAACACTATAAGCACAAACCCCAATTTTCATTCACCAAACCTATGACTCTTCCTGTAAAACTAAACAATGTCAGATCATACCCAAAGTCCATCAAAATTAAAAACAATACTCAGCAGTCTTTAAACACTACATGAAAGAGTTGAAAACACAGTGCTCAGGACATGAAGCTGTATAAATAATGTTTGTTGTTCACAGTAGGCTAAATTAAATTTGCAAAAAAAAAAAAATCCTCTTTGAATTTAGCTCCTGTATACAGTAAAAAATGCAGTGAAAACAAATATAAATGAGATGAACATCAGTGTAATCCACAAAATCAAACTGAAGTGCTTACAGTATCTATCTACAATCATTCAGCCACAACATCAGGTCTATGTGCTGGGTCAGGCCACAGGACTTCATCCACATCACAGGCCACATTCTCTATGGCCAGGCAACGGGGGAAAAGCCCTGGCGTGCTGGATCCAGGCTTATATTGGTTTCCTCATATCATTCGCAACAAGTGTGATCAATTTTGAGTGGTTTCGTTTAAGCTGTGACACCTGTGCTTCACATGTGTTTAACTTTTGCTACCTGTGCTTACCTTTATGCAACACAAGTGCATCACAGTGAAACATGTGTGTTAGTGAGTGAAAAAGTGTTTGCAAGTTGTGTCTAACAGGTGAAAAGTGCTTATGGCTTTGCAAAAAGAGTGACTGATTCAATACATGGGTTCAGACACTAAGGAATTTGGTTCAGACAATGGGGTTAAGTGTTTTATCAATTGAGAAATACTAAAAAGAAAGTAGGAATCAAATTAGAAAAAAATACTGAAAAAGAAAAAAAGCACTGAGCGTAGAATATTTAGAAATAAGCTATGTACACAAGCACTAATAATAAGAGTAATCGATCGAAAGGGTAAGAATATTGCACAGCATGGTCAAGTTGTTGACCCACAGCCTGCCCAAGTGATTCCAATCAAGGTGATTAGCCTGTAGGCAGGTGTGCATCTCTGTCTGATCTAATCTAATCTATTTATAGAACTTGTCTAATTCTTTGGACTAATGTCCTTCATTCTTTCTGAGGTCCAGCGGATGGAGCCTTGATGTTCAAAGGAAAACATTGTGCTGACATGCTTTTAATCTGCATTCTTTCTACAGTCCACCAGGGGAGAGCCAGAACTGATTTAATTATTTTAATTCTGAATGATTTCAAACCGGCATTATATCTGAAGTCCAACAGGGGAAGCTATTGTATTGAACAAAACTCATTTTCATTGTCCTCAAAAATGTCATTCTTTTAAAGTGCAGCAGAGGGAGCCTCAACTGACTGCAAAACATCTAATTTTGATGTACTTAAACCTCAATTATTTCTGATTGCCAGCAGGAGGAGCCATCATTTTTGCCCAAATCCTTTTCCATTACACTCCAAAAGGATTCTTTTGAATATCCAACAGGGGGAGCCTCAACTAACTGAAAAATAACAAATTATAATTTACTTTAACATTTATTCTTTCATATATCCAGCAGGGGGAGCCATTTGGTTGAGAAAAATCCACCAATTCCAAGACTATTATCTGTAAAACTTGGAGTCTTTCTTAATTTTAGCAGGGGGTCCTTAATTGGTTGCAAAGTATCTAATGCTGAAGTACTCAAGAAAGTAAACTATTTTGAATACAATATCATCAAAACCTATAGATGTGAAGAGGTCAGCAATGCAGAGTGTGGATGACTGGAATGAGCTGTATTGGTCTTCTGATGTAAACGCAAAGACAAAGAGCAACTGCATCTGCATCTGCATCTGCATCTGCATCTGCATCTGCATCTGCATCTGCATCTGGACACAAAGCAACAGTTGTGTGAACCCAGCAGAGGGATCTATGTAGCCACAATCCTTAATGCACTATACAAAGCAAGTGAATGAAAGAAAACTGCATCAGCACTTGCAATCAACATAGCTTCACTCGCTCAACACAGTGTGTGGTATGAATACTTTTTTGTAGTTATGCTACACTGCTGTACTTGCCTCATCCGAGCTTGCCACAGTATCGTGGTTTTGGATCAAGACCTGGTTTCCATTACCTCCCCCTTAATAGTCAAAATGGAAACTGCTAATCAGACCAACTTCAGCAGTGGTGTTGATGGGGGGAAACCTGAGACCGGAAAAAGGCCATCCCAGTGTGATATTGTACTCTGGAGTGCGCAGGTCAGAGCCTGGCGAACACTGAACACAGGGAAACAGTCACGTGCCCAGTCCTTTTCTGCACATGCTTAGGATGTAGTTTTCTCCTCACAGGCAACAGAATATGTCTTATGAGCAGAAAAATATTGCTGTATAAGTGGTCCAAAAAACATATGTGTGGGCTGTTTGATTTGCATGTTCACTTGAGTTGTTTCTACCATGTTGGTCATGAACAAATAGACAAACAGGAGTTACATAATATTTTCCTCAGATCGATCAGAGTCAAAGATGTGAACATTCAGGATTCAGGAAAACTCTGCTCTGCTGTTCCCATCACACAGGCAGATTCCTAGCAGCTTTCCTGGCATCAGTTCATGAACAAACTGCTGAGAAACACCAAGTGGAGAAAACGTGCTAACATCCAGGAACATGCCTGTACACTCAGAAACTCTGTTTTCCTGAAACTCCAGGAAATTATAAGGTTCATTTTCCAGATGTTCAGATGGACTTTTATCACATGTGAGGGAAAAAAAGATTCACTTTCTCATTTCTTATTACACTCATTTCTGCTTAGGAATAAAATGAAAAACGTTTCCATCAACACAAATGAATCTGTAATGTTTAGGATATATTTATTTTCATTTTATTTTCTCTCTGTAACCCCAAACAAATCTTGCCCCAAAATCCGTCATACTGTTCCATCTTACAGTTTTTCTCACTTGCTTTGGTACATTTCTCGAATCATCCTCGACATTTGCAAAATAGTAAGTGCATTTCTCAAAACAATTCGTACAAATAGCAAAACACCATGGATTACCTGCAAAAGCCAGTATCTTGCTCAATATCCTTAGTTCATCTCTCAAAAGTAAATATCTGTGGCAATGAACATGTCAGTGCCATCAGAGTGACAAGTCCTTGTGTCATTGTGTACAGATAAGACTGTCAAATAGCTTAGTCATGTTGTCAATATAACAGTGTACTCTGGAGGGACATTCTGATGTAAATTAGGGCTAAAGTTTTGATGATAGTTATTGTAAATTGTAAGTTACACCTTAGTGTATGTGGGAGATTGATTGCAAGAGACTGGACAAGATTCACATTTACGCTTTACAGTAAACGTATCTGTTAAGGGACTGTGAGTTCATTGGATTGGTTTTTACAATCTGACCGCTTTTAACCAATCGAGTCGTCCCCTGCTAGACATTAGAGAGAATGCAGGTTCACTTAAAAACCCAGGAGGCTATTCTTGCAACAAAAAATTAAAATGTATTATTTTTTACAGAAATGAATATAAATTTTAGAGTTCTTAGCAAAATATTCATATATTATGTAAAAGATATAAACTACAAACTCATTATGCTTATACTTGTTTTATAACGTTTGGATGCACTGACTGTAGGTCACTTTAAGTCAAAATATCAGACAAAGGAAAATAACATGAGGCATCTGTTCCCAAGACACTTTTATAATTTCTACCTTTGTTTGTTACTAGGCTCCACACTGGGAAGTCCATCAGCCAGAATTAGAATGTTAAATCAGTGATGATTGACAATGAGGATTTTTAAAAGTAAAACAACTTAAAAAATTCCCAACTTTTGAAACATCAAAGTTTCTATTTAACACCTAAATGTGTTGACTTTTGACATTTGTTTGAGTTCAAGGTGCATGTTACACTATGTGAGTGTGTGTGCGTGTGTGTGTGTGTGTGTGTGCGTGCGTGCGTGCGTGCTTGCATGTGTGCGTGCGTGCATGGGTACATGAGTGTGTGAGTACTTGCGTGCGTGCGTGCGTGCGTGCGTGCGTGCATGCGTGCGTGCATTCGTGCATGTGTGTGTGTGCCTGTGTGCAGGTCAAACACAAAAAGGCCAAACATGACTCATGAAACCCTAACAGAACATAAATTCAGATATTTGGGATTTACATATTTTTTCGCTTTATTAAATTTTAAGTCATTTATGTCAAAATACAAAAACATTTACCCCCTACTCTCGCAGGGAGACCCTCAATATAATACAAATATAATTAAAATATATATATATATGTGTGTATATATATATATATATATATATATATGCAATGTAAAATGAGTGAAAGTACAAAGAGGTTCATCAAAATGAATAAAAATATTTCATTTTAAATAAAAACAGAGGTCTTATGAATAGGACTCATTAAAAAACAAACCAGCATAGCGCTTTGCAACTTATAAAAGAATAATAAAGCATCTCATTTAGAAGAATCTCTACTAAAGATAAAGACTGAGATAAAGAAGATACTGTACAATGGTCAAAGAATACATTATCAATATTTTATATAGAACAGGTTTTTGGGACAGATTACGTGACTATTTGTGTGTTCAGTGTCGGCTATCAAACAGAACAGCAGATCAAACACACACTTACACCCATATTGATCTGTCCCAGAACACCCACATACACACACACACACAACCTGCAGGACACACTCTGTCCTCCTCTCTCATGACGGGAAATCTCTCTCGACAGTAAATCTCCATCTTTCCGGTCATATCTTGGCTCATCATCTGATTGGTTGACATACTTCAGAACTGCTTGCTGATTGGACTGGTGCTTGTTCAGTGGGAGCCAATCAGCTCGCTCAGTGATGGTGGTGCGCTGCATCCCGTGATGGGTCTGACTGCCGGGAAGAGTCGGGAAGAGATGAGCATCACTGCCTCCTTCCCCTCTGCTCGCTGTTTCCGGGAAGTAAGACTGAGTGTGTGTGTGTGTGTGTGTGTGTGTGTGTGTGTGTGTGTATGTGTATGCAGTTACTGTTTCTGCAGGATCGTGACTCAGTGTTTGTCAGGTGCTGAGTCGTGCTCCGGCAGACCTTTTGCTCTGTGCTTTAATTTTCTTTCTGTGCCTGCAGCATCGTGCAGAAGGCGACGATAAAAAGGAGGTCACTGACCTCAGTAATTGTGTGTCTGGTTGGTCATTGAAGGATTTCTCCTCTTACTTTTAAACAAACATCAGTGTTGATGGTAAATGCAGCCATGTTAGGAAATCATTTACCGAAGCTGAGCACTGACACAGAAACGGGAATGTGCTAAAAACTGCAGTTCATCGAGGATCCGCTTGAGGCTGGCTCCGGAAGTACTGGAAACAACATACAGTCATACCAATTTATAAAAGCCGATCTTTACAGTATTTTGGTCTGCTACTCACTACACAACTGCATAGAGGGAGGTGTGAGAGAGAATAACACACAACTTGCCGACTCCTCCAAAGTTACGTGTGCCACAGATGTCGACACGTCAACAAACCGGCTTTTCTGTTAATGCCCTACTACGTCCATATTTTATACAGTCTATGCCTTTGCTACATTCCTTCAGCTGTATACTGTGTCTGGATTGAATGTGTCTGTGTGTCTGTGTATGTTGCAAAAACAAACAAACAAACAAACAAACACAAAAGCATTAACTCATAGTAGGTGTCTGTGTATGCAGATGATACAATCATGTGTGTATCAGTTGCCATCATGTCAGCCCTTCAAGTCCCCAAAAGAGCATAACCAAGCGGCAACCTCCGGTCTCAAACTGTGAAGCCCATTTGGAAGTGTTATAAACTGCAATTCATCAAGAATCCACTTGAAACCGCAGACACCAATTCAAAAAAGAAGATCTTTACAGCATTAATAAACATGTTCACAGCCTGGTTCAAAAAACGGCTTGGCTCTACGTAGCTATCGGCACACACTGTACAGGGGGTGAACTTTTTTATAACTCGACGGTTCAGAAGATATTAAGATTGTGAGTTTTTGCCCAAATAAGGACATGTTTGACTTAACTCCTGGTCGGGAACACGTAGCTGTTGGCTAGGAGGCTCAAACTCCGCCCCTTTACGTCACACTCTGCCTGGTTGAGTTCCGTATTTCCAATATGGCTGCCGCCATCGATTGGCTTCAAAACAGCCCTCAGGAACAGATGGTTGACGTCACGGATACTACGTCCATATTTTATCCAGTCTTCGAGCATAACTAAGTTCATACTGACAGTTCATGATGAGTAAACTGAGTAAGTTTCATTTCTCAGGACAGAAAAAATGGGCTTGAAAGTAGTGTTACTTCAGAACAATGTGAGTATGTGCGGTTGTTGACGTGTGTGTGTGTGAGGCTCCTTGTCTGTATGTGATGCCTCATGCTTCTGCAGCCTCCTAACACAATGTACAATCTCACACTGGGAAACAAATATTAAACTGTAATGGATTTAATATAAAAGGGGGAAGGACCCCAATGCAGACAACCAGGAAGGAAGATAAACTGAATAGGCAGGTAAAAACAAAGCCACGAGACACTGCTGACAGCCAGGCCTAACAGCTGGAGATGGGCTGGTTTAAACACCTAAACTCCACACATGAACGCAGCGTCATCCTCACGTCAGCCTAAAAACTGTCATGAGTTGCTCTTGTTGAGATTGTCTTTCTTGACTTTTTTTACTTCCTGTTCTGTCATGGTTGTGATTTTCATGGTTCATGGTTCCTCGTGGTGTTTGTCAGTTATTATTACCTGAGTCATTCTGACAGTCACAATCTTTAGTTCCTCTTCTCCTAATGTGTTTTCACTGACGTGTCTTGTCTCTTCCCTTGTGTCTCCCCTTGTGTATTCCTGTGGTCATGTTCTTGAGTTTAGTTTTTATTGTTTCCTCTTTTATTTTGTAAGTTCTTGCTCCTGGTGTGTTATGTCATGACTTACTTCCTGCCTCTTCCCTCCTGGTTGATTACCCTCCATTAGTCTCACCTGTGTCTTGTTGTCACACCTGTGCTTTGATTAGACTCAGTGTATTTCGTGCCTGTGTGCCTTCCCCTCTATGCCAGTTTGTTTCTTCTGAGGCTGACAACAAACCAGACGACTTATATATATAAACCAATTTCATCAAAAATAAAAATCATGAGAGAGCACACATGAGGATAATTCACACCGATTTTTAACATCACAATCCTTTGGACGACTCCATGAGACGGCTACACCACACACTTTATGTTTGTGGTCACGATTCCAGAGACATGAGCTCTCATAGAAACTCACATGATCATAGGTGACTTCAGAAGACAAACAAACATAGAGGCTTGTATGTCTCTATAGACTTTATAAAGCACTAGCGTTGCTGATGTGGTTCTACAAGCTGGTCTTCTTCAATATTCCACGTGGCTCAGGGTACTGTTGTGTGTACTTTTGATGTCATGATGGTGAATGGAAAAGTATGCAACATCTGTACACTTCCCGGTCTGCTTGTCTCATTGGTTATTGCTGGTTTCCATCATAGGCAGTCTGACCTGGCATCGTAAATATCAAACATGCTTGATAACAGCAGTGAGCAGTAAAATAGTCATACTAACACACTTGAGAATTATTGGGACAGATGTTCGGTTATGCCCCCTGATTATTGGGGGTTAGGGTAATAAACCTTTCATTTTTCGGCACACAGGTCCTCATCTCTAAGTATTAAACATTACAGGAACAGCTTAATTTTAGTCCTAGGTGAGAAAAGGATGAATATTTGTATAATTCTGCACCTGCACCTGAAACAAAAACGTTCTGCTGTGTGGTGCTGCTTCATTATTCTGAAAGGAACAAGAAGTAAAAAAATTGAGGTGATTAATAACGAAAGGGAAGTGCCTCAAAGAGTTCTCTCTATTTCGTCCTGTGAATGAATTGGATGCTGAAATGTGAAAACCACCGAGCAGACAGCAACAGATTTCAGTGTTGTAATGTCATAAAGACAGAAGCTGACAACAGCTTTTTAAGAACAGGAACTTAATACTAACTGACAGGACTCACAACCACCTGTGATGTTGCTGCTGACCACCAGGTGGAGCTGTGACTCCACAGACAGCCGTGTTCCTGCTGGGAGTTGTTATGAAGAAAAACCAGACATCAGCATGAGTCAGACAGAAAGTCAGACGCACAGAGAATCAGACAGAGAAAATCAGACAGACAGTCCCAGACAGACCGACTGACAGACCCGTCCAGTCTCTCCTGACTCATGAGTCTCCTTCACTGACCACCTCGCTGTCTGTAAATCTCAGACTCTCTTTCATTTTCTGCTGATTTCACTTTCCTCTCTCCCAGCTCAGCATCACTTTCTCCAAAATATCACAAAAAAATCTGAATCATTGCCCCCCCAGTTCAACAAGACTCATGAAGTTTAATATCAGAGCACCGTTTTATGACTTTTAGTCATTGTCATTTTTTTTAAATTCAGGGTTGGATGAAATTTGAACCATGTTTCAGTTTTTGCATCTGTAGCACAAAATTGCAAAATCCTAAAGATGCATCATTGAAGGAAAATCAACATCACCTCACTAAAGTTGTACAGCTGTATTCACCCAGTATATACTCATTATTCAAAGTACTCTCAAGTTTGATTTGAAAGACTTTTAAGTTTATTCAATCACCATTATTTCACATTTATCTGAAAAAATTCCCCCAAAATTAAGAAATACATAATCAGCTTTTAACTCTGTGACTAAGGAGCAGAAATAAACAGGAAAATAACAGAAACTGTGCAGAAAAATAAGTTGTACTCTTGTCCATGAGGCCTGATTGCATGACCATCTCTGTATGTTTCTCCCTGTGAGCTTCAGATTAATGTTTTTCAGTTGTGACCTCTCAGTCAGTGTATCTGATGGGATCAGAGAGGCTGGCAGCAGACCAGGACGCTGACTGTCTGCTGAGTCACGTTGTTGATCTGTTCTCTCCCTCTCTTCTTACCGGAATCTCTCTTGTACTCTCGACTTTTATCTTCAGGGCTCTTAGCACATTTTCTGCTCTCACACAGGCTTTTTGTAATTTGTCATCTTTTCTGTTATCCACTTGTTTCTTTGTCTCAGCACGATCCACGGCTGCACTTCTGCACATTCTGCATTTAGTTTGCAGCCTGATGGATCAGTACTTTACCATCTGTGTTTTCTGCTCTGTTAGCAGCAAAGAGGACATGATGTCAGTCTGTCTTTCCGTCCAACACTTTGATCCAGAGTGAGACATCGTAAAAGTGCAGCTCAGATTCTCTTGAAATTTGGTGTTTTTCTCCCAAGATGATGAGTCGTATTTGTGTCATAGTGCTATGACAGCATCAGTATTAACAATCAGGCCATCATCAATATGAAAGTCTGCACTATCCAGAAATAAAAAATGGACCAACCAGAAAACAACAGTCTCCTCATTTCTGACAACATAACTCAAGACATGTGTGAGCAATATGTGGACAAGAGTGAAAAAGAAAAAGTAATACAAATAATTACCAAGGTATACGAAAGATACACATGTAAACAAGATGTTAACAACACAGACATGTGCTGACAAGATGGTAACATTTGCGATCAAGATATAAACATATGGTTGTATGCAAATAAACTGATAATATATAAACATTAACATTTAAGAAAACAACTGTGAACAAGGTAAACAAGAGCAAAAAAGATCTAAGTAACCCTTGGGTCTAAAAACATGAGTCCAATGCGGAAGTTTTAAAAGCTGCAGTTCATCGAGGATCCGCTTGAGAGTGTAGCTGTTGGCGAGGAGGCTCAACGCCCGCCTCTTTCCGTTACAATGGCTCGACAGCAGCAATACGGCTGCCGGCGCTGATTGGCCTTAAAACAGCGCTTCAGAGACAGATGGGTGACGTCACGGATACTATGTCCACATTTTATACAGTCTATGGGTATAACATAAGAAAAGGCATCTCAAAACCAGATAAATCAAGGTGTGATCAAGATACAATATAAACACATAGGCAAAACATGCAATAGTAAGGAGATGACAAATCAAGATATTAGCATGCACCATCAAGATATTTAAATTATCAAAGAAGATAAATGTTTGGAAGAATTACATGAAAAAAAGTTTAATGTTTAAATGTTTAATCTAAATGTGAAATGGCAAACATTGGCTCTGCAATCCTAGTATTCAGCTAGTATGCAAATTCACACTGCCGCCTTGCGAGGTGCCAAAATAAAACTTCATTTAACATGTAACATTTATTGGATTTAACATTCAACATTTAGATTATATTTAACATTTAGATTTAACTGTGATTTTAACTCAAATATATTTGCATCACGACAAGAGTGAAATGAAAAAGATAACAAATATTGTTCTAAATGTGATTTTAAAAAGTGACTTTTAAAAATGAACACTTTGTTTTTATGATGTTTTAGAGCTTAATGTAGAGAAATTTTGATGTTATTTTCAGTGTGCACAACTTAACATGCGGCACCCCATATCAGAGAGCAACAGGATATTTGTATGTGTAAAAATGATGTTAACATGATGGAGTGCATTGTTGAAAAGGGTTAGATTTGAAAATGTGAGAACAAGATTTCAACATTCACAAATAAGATATTACGTGTGTAAACAAGATATTAGCATGCATGGAATTTCATGCAACAAAAAGATATAATCATGTGCAAAAAATATATTGGCATGGGTAAACAAGATGAACAAGAGAAACTGATGACATATGTAAACATAAAAAAGGCATGTCAGAACAAGATACATACAGGCACCAATGAGTTAGATATGAGCATGTGAGAACAAGCTATTGACAAGTTCAAACAAGATATAAACATGAAAAATCAAGATATTTACCTGTGCAGACAAGATATTAACACCAATCTATGAATCATTTAACATGTGCATACACAAGAGTCAACAAGATGTACACATGCAGGAGTGTGCAAAATGGATTACACTTCCAAATAACTTAAAACATAACAAAAGGACCAGGTACATCTGCTAGTGAACAAGGTACGATATGAATGTGATCAAACGACACATGCAAATGTAAGAACATGATAAATAAATAAAGTAATTAGCAATGCAATCAAGATATTTACACAAGTGAACAAGATATTACTGGGTAGTAATGTAAAAAACATTATATTTAAACAAGATATTAACACGTGTGAACAGCATGTTAACACGGTTAAATATGCAAAGATTTGATGAAAACAACAATTTGATGTGAGTATATGTAATATGTGAAAGGGTGCAAATAAGGTTTAAGTTGAAATATGAGAGATGATATCTTACTCTCTCTTTCTCTCTTCTCCTTAAATGTTCTCTTCAGTCTCATATAATCTCTAAAGAATGTTCCTCCTGAGAACACAAAGCTGAGAACTGTGAGGAGAGAAGCTTCCCCTCAGGGCTGAGAGATGAGCTGTGAGAGTGTACCTGCTCGAGCCTAACTGCAGAGTGGAAGAACAGATGACGGTACTAAACAAGATCATGAAGAGGTGTGGTATTTTATGTAATTTCAGTCAGTGTACCATCAAAATGAGTTTTAAGCTGATGTTTAGAGGGAATAGTTGCATATTATTGCTATAATGAAAATGCAATGTGAAAAAATAAATAATTGATGCAAGCTCATGCACATGACATAACTAATATAACACAAGTACAAACAGCCTACTTTTCAACTTGTGTACCAATGAAAATCAAATGAAAATCAGGATTTGGTGTTTCTGTACTTTTTGTATCTGTTTATAGAAAATAAAGTTTTCTGTACTTGTGAGCTAATTTACCACTATCACAATCCTTCCCCTCAGAAGATGAACCTTAATTACTTAAATGCAGGATGATGGTTTTACTTTCATTTCCTAACTTTCTGTTGTTGCATCATCTTTCTTTTTCTTTTTCTTCTTCTCTGTTTGTTCAGATTCCTGTAAGTGATCAGTGGACTCTGATCTCAGGTCAGGGTCAGAGCTCCATTCTGCAGAGTCACTGACCAATAAACAACTCTGCTGCTCTCACTTCCTCTTCAGTACAGAGGAAATCACAGCGTCCTCTCTCTCTCTGCAATAATCACCATCTTAATCTTCATCATCATCAGAAGCATCATCATCCTCAGTAGCAGCAGCAGGGTCGGTGTTGTTGATGGTGGTTGTTGTGTTTTCTGCAGCTGAACGACTCAATGAGGTCATGTTGTTGATCCTGTTGAGCTGAGCTGGAGGGTTGCCCGGTATCACCTCAACACATTTCCGAGGGAGGGGAGGAGGGGGGGGAGAGAGAAAGTGAAGCTCAGTGCAGTCACATTGGGAGTAAAAAGGATAAGATCATTTCTCTGCAGCAGCTGACTTTCCAGGGAAAGCTGAGCTCCACCCTGCTCCGTGTTCTCACTCTGATCTGATCTGAGGTCAGTCTGTTTCTAGGTTTGAAAATAAAGCGTTTAAGATACACTGCTGGAGAGTCTGAAGTTAAGTGATTTACTATCTGAGGTTACAGGGAGGTAAAGTGGGTATTTCTCATGGAATCTAACACCAGACTGAGATATAAGAAACTCATTTTCATCTTGTCTATGTCGTTTAAAAGTGAAACTACAGTCCAACCAAGGTCAGGGTAAAGACAAAATTGCCTTTATCCAGATTTTCCTACAAGATAGCGTTGTCTGCATATAGGCGGATATAATACTCTATATCTTTTGTGGAGTCTCTATTGCTCAGAGAAAGCTTTATTATATTAGCCTTTATGCAGATGACACCTTTTTTTTGGGAGAACAAACATTCGTTACCGGTTTCATGAAAAACTAAAACAGTATATTTTGGGGGGATTTTCTTTGCTCTTGGGAGCTCTTTTAAGTTGAAAATTATGAAAAAAATACAAAGAGAATATTAAGAATCCAGAAAGCCAAGTTTTAAAGAGAATAAAATAAACGGTTCACTGCACGGTTAAACATGAAACATGAATAATAAAATATATAAAGGGAAAAATAAAGTGTATTATGAATGTGAGGAGCAGATGTTTTAAACTTTAAACAAAGACTTAAAAGAGCAAGTTACACAGATCAATTCAGGAAATACTTTCAATTATTCTAGATGTTTTGCAGGTTAAAACATCTGAGCTTTTTCAAGCATTCATATCATGATGAGATCAGATTTTTCTCTCAACGCTTTGAAATAAATCCCAGTGTCTCAGCCTTCAGTCTGACCTTCACCACTCCCACTTCATCAAACTGAGTCCATACAGATTGCTAAAAAAAAATTAAGTATTTAATGAACTCTCTTTAAGCCTTTTTAAACTGCTACTGTCACTAAAAGTCACCACTGTTGACACAGCGCTTTCTTCTGCATCAGAAATAGAATACCACAATAAAAAATCTTACAAATTGTGGGAACATCCTCTTTCTCATGACGACAGCAGAATGAGACAAGAAGAAGAAGGGAGGCTGAGAGTTTCGGAGTGACTGACAGAGTTTTCTCTCCCTTCAGTTTGTGCAGCAGCGGTTAAAACCAGAAAACCAGAAACCCTCAGCAGCATCAGCACGATCGCAGAGAGGTGAAACACAGAGGGGGTGTTTCTGACACGCTGTGGGAAAATGAAAGTCATGTGACCGCAGAAGAGAAACTCTCAGCCCTGACTCCGTGACGATCTGTCATGATGGAAGTGATATACTGTGGTGTTAAAGGACTGAACTGTGGAATCATATGCGTTTCCTGAGCATTAAACTGACATGTGGTAGTGTAACTGATGATATGAAAACCTTGTCTTGACATACTACCCCTAAATATGTCCACAAAGTTGTGAAAACGCTCCACGACAGCAGGTAAAACACCATCTTTGAGAACATTTTATAGATGAAGATGTGGCCAGAAGAATTTGAACGCACTTCTATGCAAATACGGGGGCTCGTTCTTAGGAAACAAACAACAACAAAAAAACCATCAAATATCAAGTAAACAATGTTTGTGTTGATTTAAAGTTTAATAAATGCATGGCTCTGATGTAAATGACACTCTCTGCAACCATTTGTTTCTACAGCTAAGAAAAAATTCAACTTTGATACTTTAATCCATTTGTGTACAAAACCATGACCTTAGTATCTCTCAAGTGCATTTTGTCTCCAGCCTGAAGGTTAAAAAATGTAGACCTTACTGTGCACTATACCTGAACAATAAGTCCATACATGTGAAGGAGTGTTAGTAGTCCTCACATGATCTACCAACACCACTGCTCCTGCAAAGAAAGCACAACAAAGTCTGTTTTTCCTGCACGTTGAAAAAAGACGGCCTGCCCCAACAGCTGCTGGTGACTTCTTGTGGATGCACCACAGAGAGCATTCTGACACAGTGCATCTCTGTACGGTGCCACAGCTGCACTGCAGCTGACAGGCTCTCCAGCAGGTTGTCTGCAGAACACAGACGATCATTTGGACACAGCGCCCAGTGCTGGACAACATCAACACCTAACGCTGCAAAAGGAAGGCTTCCAGCATCTGCATGGATCCCACTCATCCATGGCACCATCTCTTTGAACTCCTTTCATCTGGATAAAGATACAGAACTGTTCCTGCTCACATCTCCAGATTAAAGAACAGTTTTCTCCCAGGACACACCTCTCAAAACTGCCCTCCCTGACTTTTGTTATCGCACAGTTTGTAGTGTATGTAGTGATGAAGGCTCATTACTTCACATTTACACATTTACACTGACTCTACTATCTCCTACCTCTGCTGCTGTAGCTGCTGTTGTTCTGTTTTTATTCATCACAGTGTCATATCCATTTATTTCTGTGCTGATCTAACACATCATTATGAAATCTGTTTCTGTTGCAGGTTCATTCAGCTGAATTATAGAAAGTGTTCAGGTTCCTGCTTGCAGTCTAAGCCCTGTTTCACCAAGCGGTTCAGTTCGGTTCGTCTCAGTACGGCACGCATTTTGTGGCGATTCCATTGACTAAAACCAGGACAGGTCCCCAAATTACCGAGCCGTACTGTCCCACTTTTTGGTACCCTTCTGTTAGGGTGCCAGACATACCGATCCAACCCCAGAAGGTGGAGCTAGAAACACTGCAGTCCGTTGATTGGTCGAAAGAATCGTCACTTCCCGTGCAACAGTGGTAATAAAGGACAACACATAACCCCGCCATGTTTAAATCTCCAGTGGACTTCGGGAAGACAACTTTTTTTGTTTGGAAAATGGCGTCAAGAAAAAGCGTTCCATGGTTGACCATTGAGGTGCAGTCTTTCCTCACGTTTTTCTTCTTCGTTGCATTTATTAGCGGGGTTGGCTGTGGAAACGCAAACAGGATCAGGTGTTACCAATCCGACCCCTACCACACTGAACTGATCCATACCCGATCGCTTGGTGGAAACGAGCCATGTATATCAACCAAACAGGTGTCGGTTGGTGTTTGAAGGGAAAACAGTTTGTATGAAGAGCAAAATCAGGAGGAACACAATCCAGTGTAATGACATCCCAGTTTCCATCGTTAGTAATCTGAGGAGGATTTATTTCTCTCAATAAAAAGATATCTGCACAAAGAGCAGCTAACAATCTGTTATACATCAAACATTCACACTGAGACACAAATCTGCTTGATTCCGTGTCACCACAGAAAATCTGTATTTAGATTCCCTGACTTCCTGGAATGCTCCTCTTGAGGACAGACCTGATAAAACTTGGCTTCTGACTTTGGACTTGCATCATGATGTTGTTATTTCTGTGAACTTAAGACCTGTTAATTACAAGACAATCTCAAGGACATCAGTTTCTGTTACAGGATCATACTGCTGAAGCAAGCCTCTGTGGAACACTTACTGCTGACAATACAGAGGTTAAAAACCATGGGTGGTGTTTATTGCATTTGTTGCATATGTTGTATCACACATGCAACATGAAATAAAAAAGCAGTGTTTGCCGTAGACTGAATAGTTGATCATGGTATTGTACGTAAGTATTAAAAAAAAAATTCTGGTTGCACATGTGTGATTGAAACCAGTTAATGAAGCACTGATAACAACATTAGTAGACATTTTACTGCAACATCAATGCTTTTGCTTTACTTCAGTGCGCTGTTAAATAAAGTCTTGAATGCATGACTCTTACTGGTATTTTTGATAGCGTGGTTTTTGTGCTTTTTCTGCAGTTGAGTCTGAGAGCTCCCACTTCTGCAGAGGCATTAGGTTCTATACTTGTTAGAGTGACACACTCAGTGTTGTTTTGATCTGAAAATATAGATTATACAAGAGTCGGACTACACCTAAACAGAGGGCAGGCTGTAGGTTTTATAAGCAGGAGGAGGACGAGAAGGTGGAGGTGGAGGAGTGAACACCACCACAGCATGTTGGTCATGTTCTGATCCTCCTCCTCCTCTCTGCTGTAACGATGAGACTCCCACACACTCCTCCTGCTCTCTGAGTGTGTGAATTCATGCTGCAGAGAGTGTGTGTTAGTCAGGCCTGTAACATCATACAGTATGAAACCTATACCACACACACACACGCACACACACACACACACACACGCACACACAGATAGAGAGAGAGAGAGAGAGAGAGTGACCTTTGCAGGCTGACAGCACACTGAGTCATCAGCATTATATAACGCATCAGCCTGGGGGTGGGGGGTCTTTGAGCCCCTTGAGATGCAGCGTCTCATTTAGAGGGGATCCTTTATACACAATCACAAAATAAAACACACACAAAGAGAAGAGACTGATTACATAACATACAAACACTACAGATACACACCCACTCCCACACAGCCCATCCTTTATCTGCTGAACAATAAACACAATGACACGGATATTAATTCAGTTTCATCAATAACAAATCACAGGGGAGGAGGAGGAATGTGGGGGTTCGTACAAGATGATGATGAAGATGATGGTGGTGGTGCATCATGGGAGAGACTCTCTATTTCACACTCAAGACATTATTTACCTGTTTCAAGTTAGGCGCTCATACAGGCTGAAAGCTTCATCCACAAAGCTCAGCAACAATCAGGAGACAGACATGGTGAGCGGCCTGTTGCGCCTCATCTGCAGTGTGTAACACATGGAGGTGTACTGTGGGGCAAAGTCATTCCGCCTCCAACTCAGCCATTGTTGGCCTAATCACCAATGGGGACGACAGGGAGTACAGAGAACTGACGCAGGATTTTGCAGTCTGGTGCCAGAGAAACCACCTCCAGCTCAACGCAGGAAAGACCAAAGAGCTGGTGGTGGATTTCAGAAGACGCAAGTCCCCTCCTCCCACACCAGTGAACATCCAGGGAACGGACATTGAGATTGTGAAATCTTACAAGTACCTGGGTGTTCACCTGAACAATAAACTGGACTGGTCAGACAACTGCAACGCACTGTACAAGAAGGGACAAAGCAGGCTCTTTCTGCTCAGGAGACTCGGGTCTTTGGGTGTGGAGGGGGCTCTTCTGAAGTCCTTCTTTGACTCTGTGGTGGCATCAGCCATCTTCTTTGGAGTGGTCTGCTGGGGAAGTAGCATCTCTGCTGCTGACAGGAAGAAGCTGAACAGACTGGTGAAGAAGGCCAGCTCTGTCCTGGGCTGCCCACTGGACCCTGTGGAGGTGGTGGCTGAGGAGGATGATAGCAAAGCTATCTCTGATGGACAACACGTCACACCCCCTCCAGGAGACCATAACAACACTAAGTAGCTCGTTCAGTGACAGACTTCTTCACCCGCGGTGTGTCAAGGAGAGATACCGCAGGTCTTTTCTTCCTGCAGTGGTCAGACTATATAACCAATAATATATATATGTGTGTGTAAGATATGCTTATTTTTTACCTCTTTAATTTTAATTTAATTTTACTTGCTAATAACTTTTTAAAAATTTATACTTTATAGGCTCTTGTTTGCTTTATATATTTTTTGCACTGTCTACTTTGCTACTGTGACACTTGAATGAGATTAGTAAAGGACTATCTTATCTTGTCTTATCTTATCTTATCTTATCTCTGATCCTCCTTCTGAGGTAGAAACAGAGGCTGGATAGTAGGAAGACGGTGGCGATGTGTGGTGTTGGAACCAGCAGGGCCGAACCCAGCAACTGTTAAACTTAAAACTCTGTTCATGAGCCATGCTGCTCTGAAGACACAGGCGCTAAAAATATATCCTCTATCCTGTCGTTCCCAGAGTCAGAGGAGAAGCAGTCATCAGTGGGAGTCTCTAACCTCACCTCAACCCTAACCCTGGGGCAAACAGTTGTTGGGCCTGCTGACCCCCAGCTGTTGTCTCCTGTACAAAGTGTGAGTATTCTGTGTTACCTCCCACTCTGTGTCCAGTGCAGAGGACTCAGATACGACCTGAGGCAAAACAGCCCATTTGTACCTGCTCACAGTTAAATCAGTTAGTTTGTCGTAAAAAACACAACAAACTGTAAACACAAGGGTTTGATTGGAAAGATATTGTTAGTGTTGTAGTACTAGAGACCGGTTTTGGTCTCGATGCCGCTTATTTAAGGTCTCGGTCTCGTCTCGGAATCGAAAGCATTTTTACTCTGTCTCGGACTGGCGGGTCGAGACCACTGCTGATGCACTCTGTGTCCCTGTCATTACTGTGATAAGAGAAATGTACTGAAGGAGTCAAAAGAAAGGCAACAAAGACAAAACCAAACCTTGTTTGTTGCTGTCAACAGTTTTCAAAGCAAACTTAAATAAAATAAACAGAAGCCTTTTATTTTGTTAACTCTCATGTTGATTTTTCATTGATATATATTGTCTTGGTCTTGTCTTGGTCTCACCCTGCCTTGTTCTTGGTCTTGACTCGGTCTCGATCCCTAAATGTCTTGGTCTTGTCTTGGTCTTGGTGCACTCTGGTCTCGGACATGTCTTGGTCTTGGTTAATGTAGTCTTGACTACAACACTAGATATTGCACCCCCAATCCCCCCCCAAAAAAGGACAATAAAAACCAACACTTCAGTGACAGTTATTCGACTTTTTACTGCATTAAAGTCATTTGAAGGTAACTTTGTAGATTCATATTCATAAAAAATTATAATCTGTGCTAGGTTATAAATGAACTTGATGTCAGTTTTATTTGGAAGGCGTAAAGCTGGGCCTGGAGGTGTTTGTGCATCCTCTCTGACCTGTGTTTGTGTTTCAGCCCCTGATCTTCTTCCTGATGGACTTCACTTTATTTAGGATCAGATTTGCAGCAGCAGCACTTAACAGCTCAGATTACTGCAGCATTTAGTCAGCATGTTGATGATTGTGTGATGAGCTCACAGAGAAACAAAGAGCTGCTCATCAAACTATTAGACACTGTAAAACATACAGGACACAATGCACCACTGCTTTATGTAACCTGCAGACATTTATGCTGGGTGAGCTCAGGTGTGTGTGTGGGCGTGTGTCTGTGTGTGTTTAGCAGTACGTGTTCTGTTCACTAGGTCAGAACATGACCTTGACAACTGTATGCCTCTCAGACTACAAATGTATTGATAGTCTGATTTGCATATTGGCATTCAGATGATTTACACCATCAAAGCGCAGGAGCACATTTTGTGGTTTCAAGTTGAAACATGTCACAGAACAGAGAGTCTCTTCTTGATAACAAAGTTATTTGTCTGTGTACGAACATGGCAAGTAGGAGCGGCTGTCAGAGGAGTAACAGTGAGGTTAAAGCTCTATAAAGGAATAGTTAGCTCCCTGTTTTAGAGCACGCTGTATGGGTTAGAGTTTACTGGAGCTTTCTGCATCTCTTTGTGAAAAATGTCTCATTAGATGACTTGTAAACACTCTAAAAGAGCACAGGGGGCTATTAATTTAATTTATTAAATATTATATATTATTTATTATTTAATTTAACTTGGACTCTAGCAAACAGCTTAGTAGCACTAATTCAGTTTCAGGTTAGCTTAAAGCTCAGTCAGTAAATAAATAAAGGTTTGCAAACAGTTCAACAGAAAGTCAAGATCATGTCAGGTAAACTCACAGTTCAGTAAAGCACTGATAAACAGCCCAATGCAGGTTCACTGACGATGCAGTTTAGCATCTATATAACACAGTTAGCTAACAGTTAAGTAACTCAGCAGTCTGGTTTGGGCCTTATTTATATCACGTTAAATCACAACAAATGTTTTCCCCATACGCTTTTCAAACAGAGCAGATGTAGACCGTACTCTATGTTATTATCAACAAAGACCCAACATCAAGACAGGATAAGATCCAGTCCCATCTTACAGACAGGACTCAGTCTGATCTCATCTTAATCCAACATGAGCATATAGCAAGTTACAGTGGCAAGGACAAACTTCTTTTAACAGGCAGAAACCTTGAGCAGAACCAAACTCCTGTTAGACACACATCTGCTGAGTCAGTGTTGGGTTTATTGGAAAGAGGGATAGAGGGAGGTCAAGAGAGAGAGATGATAGTGGTGAGACGGATAGTAGTAGTGGTAGCAGCTGGAGTCTGGAACGTCCACAGCAGCAGGCCGTCTACTGCAGCAAACAGAGGAACCTATGAGACAAGGGAGCTCAGGGACTCCAGAAAGGTCTATGGTTAGTAACTTTAATAGGACAGGGAGACTTAAAGTTAGTGACAGGCAGGCAGAGGAGACAGAAAAATATAGGATCCCCGTTCCAGTTCCTCCGGCAGTCTAAGCCTATAGCAGCGTAACTTAAATCTGGTCCAAACCAAAGTTTTAAAGAGAACAATCATAAATGATTCAGCTAACCTTCTAAACAACTCATGATTGGAGTTCAGTGTCTCGGTTAGTTCAGGTAAGTTCATAGTTCAGTTTAGTTTTTGTTTTATTCAGGTTAGCCAACATTTTTAGAAAATATGGCGTTCAGTTGAAGTCAGCTAACAATTTAGTTTAGCAGCTCAAAGAGTTCAGGTCGGGTCAGGATCATTTGAGCAGTTAAACAGAGTTTAGCATGTAATGCATAGTTTGGCGTAGCGCCCAAACTTGTTTAATTTCTGCTGAGACTGCTTACATTTCACTAATATTTAATCAATTATTTATGGTAGTATGATGTTAGTGAAAGTCTGTCAGTTGTGTAAACAGCTCAAAAAGTGCACTTTGAATGAAGACAGTTCCCACAAACAAATCAAGGACTTCAACTCCACAGATTTTAACTTGTTGACCTACAGGTCATGTTTAGCTCCACTTCTTGTAAAGCTTTGAGAAAAGATAAATCATTAGCGTGTTGCTCTGCAGGTTCCACAAACACATGCTAACAGCTGCTCCAACACGAGAGGAATGTGAAGTATGAGAAGTATGAACCGCACGCAGCAGCAGTCGGTTACAGGTGGGAAGCTCAACAGCTGAACACAGAGAGACCAGAGGAGCCTGTTCAGGTTTCTGCATCTGCTGAACCTGACCTGAAGTCACTTTTCTTGTGTCCCTGTCATCTCTGCAGAGGAATTATCTCTGCATTTCAACAATCTGACAGCTGTGACATAAAACTGAAGAGAGGGAATGAGAGGATGTCTTTTCAACACAGATATCTGCAGAGTTATTTTATCTGTTGGCTCGCATACCTCACAGTCAAGTGTTTGCTACTGGTTCACTCTGAGGTTAAACACGTTAAAGTATGACTCTCAGAAGCCGATTCAGGACAGGGATAGATGGCTCTGATTTTCAAGGTCATGAGAATTTTTCTAGCCTTCTGCAGGACACTTGTTTTGGCAGTTTAAGTATATGAGCAGGTTTCTGATGATGTAATCTAGACCTGCAGACAGAAAGTAATGATAACTACAGTCCAGACAAAATAGTGTCTTCATGTCTGAGTATAAGCCAGGCTGACCTGAATGCAGCAGAATAACCATGGATGATCAGAGACGGGAACTTGCAGTTACAAACATACTGTTTTGTCGGGATTTCACTAACAATGTTTGTGTGTTGTGTTGTGTGATGCAGATGTTCTCTGTTGTCCCCTCTCTGTGTCCATGTAAGGACGGAAAGATGCAGCTCACATTACTGGAATTGTTGTGTGTCCCCCACAGGACGAGCTCAGCATTGTTTGAATTCTATTGTAGGAGGAAAAGTCCGGTCTGAAGTCTCTGAGACACAGCGGACGTGATGCGGAGGGTGGAGGTGGTGTCTGAGGTGTTTGTCATTCCCAGATGGAAGAGAGCAAAGTGACCACTGTCAACTGGCAGCAGAGACGATGACACAATGTCTGCTCGGATGTTTCAGACTTGCTCAGACTGTAGCCCCTGCATGTTGTGTGTTGATATACATATTGGAGAAATATAAACACACAGACTGGAGCCATTACTGAAAGCTTAACCTCAGCCAGTACCTAAATAGGTCAGGGTCTGATTGTCCTGGAATTATCTAGCATGTGTCAGGAGTTAATGTGTGAAAAGAGATAATGACATCACCACAGACACTCTGTGCAGCCGTTAACTCTGCATTCCAACCTGCAAACCCAACAGGAAGTCAGACTGCCTGTCCTGTGTCACCGCTCCCTGTTAGGACACCATGTATCAGGACAGTGCATGAGGCAAACATGTCTCTGTGGTTTCCTGCAGATGCTTCTGGTCTGGCAGAGCAGCAGCACGTATGCTGTCATCAGACAGGAATGTAGCTCCAACACCACCCAAAATAACTCCCTGCGCTCCACCTCTGGGAGGGAACGACCGGCGGCAACAGCAATTTAGGAGAAAAACGTCTGAAACCAGGAGACATCGAGTGAGGCGGGGTCATCAGGGGATACACTTTTAGGGAAAAACCTAGCACTTCAGACAAATGGGGAACTGCTGAAAAGAAAAACAGAAACTGAAGCAGAGACAAAACAGGATGTAGTGTGACACAGAGACTGCAGAGCAGAAAGTAAAAGTCTTTTTTTTTTCTAATAAAATAAATTCTTGAGCGCTGAAGAAGAAAGTCAGAACATCTGCAGACGATTGAACCTGGACAGAAGTTATCGTAATCACTGTTGTGCTCCTGCCTGTAGTGTTAAAGTTCTTCTTGTGTCACTCTGGGATCTGATCCTAATATGCAAATCAAAGTACTTTGAAACGCAGCCAACAAATCACACCGTGTCTCAGGTCAGAGGAGGTGAAACTGCAGGATTTTAAAAGGGGGAGTCAACATGTTACGTCACGAAGTTAATTTAACCTCAATTTGCACAGAGTTTATTCAAGTTCATATGTTTTCATCAGAGGAAAATAAACTGCACCAGGTCTTTGTTTTATGAATTCACTTATTGTATGCAAAGAATAAATAGAGACAGAGAAGAAACTGGAGCAAAAACAATCCTGCAGACTTCAGATAGGCTAAAGTCTAAGCTCTGTAAAACGATTCTATATGTAGAGACTAAAATCTGTACCTGGGGGGCTGTATACACAGTCTGTATGGAGAGCAAAAGCAAGAGGAACACAATCCAGTGCAATGATATCATGGTTCCCACGGTAGGTAATCTAAGGAGGATTTATTTCTCTCTATAAACAGATATCTGCATGAAAAGCAGCTAACAATCTTTTCCAGATCAAACAAAGTTTATACTGCTGAAGTAAGCAAGAGTGAACCTCCCTGTAACGTAGTTTTCCGTCAGCAGTTCGGCAGCAGTGGTTTATTTACCCCAATACCTGAGCTTGGAACACAACATGCCCTGACGCCACCTGTGCACCCACCTCCAGGTGAGCAGCGTGTTCTGATAATAACACAATTAGAGCTGGTTGTTTTTTCAGGAACACACCTGAGTAACAACCGCAGGAGGTTCAGGTGTGTCTGTCTCTGGATGACATCAAACACTTGATAACGTGCTGCCATTCGGATTGGAGTCAAACCTGAGCTGCAGGATTCAGGAGAGAGCTCACCTGGGGGCTAAAGAGAAGTTCCTCTGCTGTTGTTATTTTACTTGAACTAAACTGAACTTTGTGGAGGGTTCTTCTGTTGTTCCTCTCAGTAGGAGCACAGATTAGAGCTGAAGGGGAAGAAAACAATCTGCTGTGATGCATTTCCTGAACTGATTGTCAATCACCTGAAAGCTTCTAACAGGTATATCCTCATGTAAGTGCAGCCTACAACTGGCTTCTTTCTTGCTCTCATGTTTTCAGAGAAAGGGAAATCTCACCCTCAAGTCCTTCTAATCTAACGACTACAAAGCCAAAAAGATGACCGCTGTATCCAGAGGTCCACAGGCTTGAAGTCAGGTGATAGCTGATGGGGTGCAAGAATGACACAAACAAGCTTCACATGAGAAGTCAGCTCTGACTGTCACACAGGAGTGAAACCCGCTCTCCTGATAAGGCATTTTTCCACCGCAGGAACTCTACCCCAGAACTAGAGACATTACCCCTGAACTACGTGCGTTTCAACTAGGGGAACCAGGGTCTAGATTTAGTTCAGGGGTAGATAATCTCCCCCATGAAAAGCCCCTGCTTGGGGGGTAGTACTATTCAAAGGTCCTGGGACTTTTGATTGTACGTAACAGTGTTTGTGGAGTTAACACAGTTGTTGAAACACAGAGGGAGTTCCTGGGAATGCATACTAGTTTAGTTTTTTATTAAGATTTCAAAATAGTATTCAATATAATTTTTTTTGCCGGATTTGCACTATCTACCCTTCAGCCCCAATCGAAAAGCAGACAATAATGGGGGCACAGGAACCTTTTAGTTCCTGGGAAAGTAGTTCTGGGGGCTAAAAGACCCCGGAAATCTTGATTGAAACCTAAAGAGGTCTATTTTTGACTCTGGATCACGTGGCCTCCACCTTGAGTTGACCTTTTACTCAGTGTCACCTGAGTTCAGTTCTTGTTTCAGACTTCTTCCTTGTTATGGAGAGAGTTCTATTTAAAGGAAAGTAACTATTTTTATCTCATCATAACTCAGCCACACTTTTTCCTGTGTGTTTCCTGAAGTTTGAACAGAGTCCAGGAGTAACTGACTTAACTGTCAAATGATCCAAAACAGGGAGGAGGGGAGGAAGGGGAGGACTGAAATTCATCAGAAAAACAACAGCAGATTCCTCCCTCGCTTCAGAGGAAAAACATTCATCAGGAAAATAAATTTCCCCTCAGACGTCTGCTGACTGGAATCATTTCCTAACGGTCACAAACCTCTGAACCCCTCCTTCACTTTAGTCTAAGCACAAACAGTCCCCCTCCTTCTCCAACCCTGATGTCCCAACCCTCTCTCTCTCTGTGTTGTCTCCACCCAGGGGTTTGTTTGATTCCCGCTCAAAGAGCAAAACTCCCTCCTCTGGACTACTGCGTCAGGACAGAGGAAAAGGGGGGGAAGTTTACAAAAGTCACAAACAAGACTGAGAGGGGATGAGTGGAGGAAAAGATGGAGATGGAAAGGAATATCATGCATAACATGCTACAACAGAAAGTTCCAGATGTGTGCGTAGTAAAATGTGTTTTCAAGTTATGCTGTGCTCAGATTGCAAGTGTTGGGCTGATTGTTAACCTTGCAACATTTGCAGGACTTATTTGGTTTTGGCTGCTTCCAAGCAAACATTCAAGGCTAACACTAGTAGCATGGTAGAGAGAAAGCTAACTGTAAACTTTTGTCAAATAGCCATGTAGGAGTAGGAGAATAATAACAACAACGGTGTAAACAAGGCCAGAGAACGGTCCTGGTTTCTGTTTGTTTTTCCTGCAGACAACAGAGTCTGCTGATACCCGATTGGTTGATGCTACTCTATGGAGAGTAAAAGCAGGAGGTAGACAATCCATTGTAATGAACCAATAAATGAGGGTGTTTATTTTGCTGAAGTTCTCTTCTCCTCTGATTGGTCGCTGCTCAGGTTGCTGATTGGACTGTGAACCATGCAGGGCACAGGAAAGTCATTTATGCTAATTAGATAGGGAAATCCCCAGAAGTCGGCCATCTTTACCAGATGATTTATGGTCATCACATTGCAGCTAAATGGTTGTTTAGTGACTGATAAACGGTTTCTCTTTACATAATATAGTGGGTGCCCATTTGAACCCTTTCAACTTCCTCCTCATGAGTGTAATGAAGTCTGATGTTTAAAAAGCTTTTTAAAATAATTGAAACGATCAGCCTGCTGCAGCTGGATGGTTACAGGACAATTGAGAAGCAGCAGAAGCTATGTTTTAAAGAATAAACCAACGCTAAACATTCGCTTTCTCTGACTGTTGTCCTGCTAACACATATAACAGCTCTACATTAGCTCCAGCGAGGCTCCTGTAGCTCAGCGTGATGACTTAACACCCTGCAGTCAGTGTCACACTGTTCGCAGAGCAGAACTAGCCTCTATGTCGCTTCATTAGACCTTGACCTGTTTACTGAATTAAAGGAGGACCAGGAAGAACGTGTGAGGAGGAGGAGGAGGAGGACTGATGATTATGATGATGATGGGAGTTGGAGGTCAGGGCTCAGCAGGAGGGCACGGCAGGAGACACAGTGTGGGAACATAACACACACTCGTGCACACACACACACACACACACACACACACACACACACACACACACACACACACACACACACAAACAACACACACACACACACACACACACACACACATGCACACAGTCAGACGTGTGAAGTCTGGTTTCTGGATCGCGATGCATTCAGGTGCTGTTTGTAGCTGTTGGTTTTAACACTTTTTATGTGTGTGAGTGTTTCTTAAGTCACTGCTCTCAGCCTCCTGCTGCTTACAGCTTTAACTTGCACACACTGACACAGGTTCAGAAACAACATAAAATAAAACTGCCCCCACAACACAATCAGACATGACTTCAGTTATACTTGCAGAAACACACACAGAAGACCTCAGATTCAGAGGGTGATCATTCTATGTAGGGGGGTGACAATTTACTATGTACATTAAGTTACATAAGTACAGAGAGAGAGAGAGAAAGAGAGAGAGAGAGAGTAGATCAAACATAACTGGCCGCATATATTTCAATGTTTGGAGTGTTTGCTGTATGTTTTTGTTGATTATTACTGTTCTGGTTTTTGTTTTTAACTCTGTAAAGCACTTTGAATTGCTCTTTGTATGAATGGTGCTTTATAAATATACTTGCCTTGCCATTCTGTGAATGTGCTAATCATGTATCTCACTCATCCCTCTAAGTGTGTGTGTGTGTGTGTGTGTGTGTGTGTGTGTGTGTGTGTGTGTGTGTGTGTGTGTGTGTGTGTGTGTGTGTGTGTGTGTGTGTTTTGGAGGAGTGAAGCTGCAGGACGACAGTGTGAGAACTTCATGCCTGACCTGCTCCTCATCAGCAGGGGGGTTAGAGGTCACACCGCCTCGTTTTCATTTATCACCTTATTTAATGAGACACACACACATACACACAAATACACACTGACCTGCTCAGACCTCTTTGGTCACACTTGAGGTGTTTGAATAAACACTTTGCCTGAGGATCTTCTCACACAGAGCACTCTGCTTGTTCAGGTCAACTTGTCTGACATATTGAATAGTGAAACATGTAACTTCTGCACTCTTGTGTTTAGTTCCTGTACAATAATATATGATATTATCAGTAAGGAGAGGAGTCTTAGAGGTACTGGTAGGTTGTTTATGCTAAGCTAAGCTAACAAGTTGCTGACAAAGAAAAGATTGACCTTAAGGTTAAATTATACCTCTAATACCAGTTTGACTCAGCCTGTAGGGGCGCCGGCAGGGCTCCAAGCTCCAGTCAAACCAGCAGCTGCAGCATCTGAAACTCCCATTAACAGGAGGACAACCCATAATGCACTGCTCCTCTGACTGGTAGTGTTCAGTCTGGCACTCAGCTGTTCAGGTGTTACCCTCTTACACGTCTCACCCTGACTCCAGCACAGAGGGGGACAACCTGACCTCCCTCTAGAAAGCTGTGGCTGTCGTTTTGGTCAGAGACTAAAACATGAGCCTGACATTTACAGAGAAGAACCAAAGTTACCATTGAATAAAAAAATATGATAGTAACAGAAAATTAAGAATTCAATTAGTTAATAAAAATGATTCAATTTAACTGGATAAAATAAAAATAATTCTTAAATAGAATAATACAATTCAAAAGTGATGATCACTGTTTTCACAGGCTTCAGATAAAACACATTTTAGTATAGTTCTATAATCTACGACAGATTAGATAACAACTCTGCTCTTCTGTGACTTTCCTCTTGTTCCTGATAATGGATGAGTTTTATAGTTATATGACCTCTGACCTGTCTAAATCCACACCCAGCTGATCAGACTCATTAACAGCTTCTTGTTATCTTGTCTCTGAGCTGCAGCACAATCATCAGACCACTGACTCTGAGCTCTGAAAATTGTTAAAATCTCACACTCTGTTTTAATTGATTTCACTTTTCATTAGTGGAAGAAATCGTCAGGTTTTTGACTTGTGCTGTAAAAAATGAAGCACGTAAAAGTTCTTCATCAAAATTGAAAATCCTGTATTTAACATGTTTTTCAAGTTAAAATATCACCAATTTAGTGTCAGAGCAGCCTCTACACATACCTGGTCCTCCTGCCACTTCAGTGCCAGATTATTCCTTTGCCCTTGATGATTATTACAAGTCCATTTTTGCTGAAAGATTTTCTGAGTTTTTGTTTTTTCCTGTGCTCCTGTGTCTTGTGCAGCCATCTCACGTCTCAGCCTTCAGCAGTGAGTACACACCAAGTGATTCAGCACGCAGAGTTTTGGATTTTCTTTTTGACTTGAGCAAGCTCAGTTTTTTGTTAAGTTATTGAATAAAACCATGTGAGATTTTGGAGGAAACAAGTGTCTCTTAAGCTCCGAAAGAAGGAAGAGTATGACAGGTAAACATTTTTCTTTCAGAAGACGGGTCAGGAAACAGAAAAGTTAAATATAACACTTTTTGATTGCTGTGGCACCAAAGACGTACCTCAATATGTTCTCCGTGCTGAGTTCACTGTCAGTGGGTTCAGTGGTATATTTTCAGATCTTTGAACTTTTCTGACGTCTCCGCTCACGTTCCCATTCCTGTTTTTTCTCCCTGTATTGGGCAAGAGTGACCAACTGTAGGTCTTCTAGGAATCACAAACCTTCCTGCCCAGCAGCTCACCACCGCAGAAGAAGATGATGGTCAGCGGGCAGAAACACAGTGCGGCTTGACCACGGACGTCACTGTACGCAGCGCTCAAACAGAGTTTCCCTGAAGTCCAGAGTCCTCACACATGGTGATTTTACTGGAATCATCAAACAAAACATTAAATCTGACATTTTCAAGTCAGCCGAGGAAAACTGAAACCCGTCATTAGATCTCTACTGAGCTCCTTTTAAACATTTAAGGGGAAACTATGCAGTGTGTGTCTGCCTGTGCAGGTTGCAAATAAATGAATAAATAAGATCTGCATTAAAGCATATTGTACATTTGCATCTGGTGTGCAGAGTCAAAATTCAGCAGCCGTGCAGGGAGCATTCCGTCAAATAAGATTTTGGGGCTTTCATACATGAGACCAGAGTGTGATCAACAGACCTGCTATAAGTCTTAACTGGAACCTGGAGCGGCCTTTACAGAACAACCCATAGTCTGAGAAGATTCTTAGCTGTTCTTCTTTCAGATATCTGTTCATAGAGAGAAATAGATCCTCCTCAGACTACCAATGATGGGAGCCGGAATGTCTTAATGCTTGAATGTGTTCCTCCTGCTTTTGCTCGCCAGGCAGACTGTTTTTCCTGCAGACACCAAAGCCTGCTGACACCTGATTGGTCAACCCTACTCATGCTACAAACAGAAACCAGATCACTTATAAGACTGAAATCCAGAGCCCTTTGAACAGATCCTAAATTTTTATGTTCAATCCATTAAAAAGTTTATTTCTCAGTTTAAAATGTGTTACTAATTGCTTTTTGTTTTCATGTTTTTAATAGTGCTGTTACAGAGATGGATGGATGGATGACGTGATGGATGATGGATGGACAGTGGGGGGTTTCGATTTGTTTTCCTCTGCAGCTGATGCTCATATCTGTCTGTGACGTGACCACCCACTCTTCATTTCGTAGCCTTATTTTCTCTTTCACAGAGTGAAGCGCAGCAGGTGTGACAATGTGACACCTCAGACTGTGAGAACGTCTCACCTCTCTGATCAGACACGGAGAGGTCAAAGGTTGACTTTGGCTTCCTGCACTGTGACCTCAGAGGACAACAGACGGTCTCACAGAGGCAGAGAGACGTCAGCTGTCAAAGAGTGGGGTTATAAAAGTGACAACAACAACAATGTTAGAGAGAAGCTTGTGAGGAGTTTGTCTCTGGTTTGAATCTCTGGTCTGATTTAAAAGAACCCTCATCACCATCAATCAACACAAATGACAGTTTGAAGATGTTAGAAAAACACCAATTATAGGAGAGGTGTGGACATCATCCTGAATCATAGCAGGAGTCATGTTTAAACTGATAACAAAAATCATGTGGATTTAACTGCCAATGTGGCTGATGTTCATTCATCTTAATGCTAATCTCAGCATATTTTGAAGGAGCTTCATTTAACACACTGGTTGTCATTTTATTGGGTGATGTGTCTGGCAATTTCTCTGCAATTGGCTGCAAGCTCATTTGCTCTTGGCACACAGTGTTAGCAAAAGAAAGATAGCTTTGGAAAAGTTAAAAAGAGGAGGATGAAAACCAAACTTCTTACTTTTTTGTTTTTTTAAGAAATACCTCCAGAGAAAAGCTTTCTTCAATCTTGTGCTTTTATCAACCACAATATTTAAAATAGAATCCACGTAACATACTACAGTCCTGAGCTGCTCTTTTTAACATTTTTCTGTGTTGTAATCTGTCTTTGATTTCCTGTTTTATTCTGTAGATAACTTGTGTTTCAGGTCTTGTTTCTTCCCTGTCTGTAATCAGAATCAGTTATGAATTATCCTTATGTCTTCCTCATGTTGTCTATTAGTGATGCATGTCTTGTGTTCTTGTATTAATTGCACGCGTGTATGTATATTGTAAACTTTCTTTAAATGTCAACAAAACAAACTATAATGTCTTCCACTCCACAAAAAAAACTAATATTAAGCAGATCTGTCCCAAAATAAACAGACAGAATATTCTATGAGTCAGCTCTACAAAATTTCAGGGGATCCTCATTGACAAATCTCTTAATTTCAGATGTCATATTGAAGATCTAACAAAAAAACTATTGAAATATGCTGCTTTGTTTTTTAAGTTGAGACATTTTCTTCCACTCTCAGCACTACTCACCCTATACAAAACCTTATTTGAGTCTCACCTACATTACTGCAATGGTGTAACACATTTCCAACTCACTTAAAAAAACTTGAGACTCCCCAAAAGAAATTCATACGTGCCCTATCATGGCCTGAGTTCACATCTCCTACTGGAATACTTTTCAAACGTTATAGTCTTCTGAGGCTAACTGAGTACAATTACCTCCAGAATGCCTGTATAATGTACCAGACTGTCCACACACTTGTGTGAGCTCACTCCAATCTTCCTACCTATGCACACACATGCCACCAGGAATAAAAACCTAATTACTGGGAAAAAAAGAAGGTTAAAGTGTACCAGCATTGTATGCAGAGGGCCCAGATATGGAATGAGCTTGATGATTAAAAATGTCACATTCCATCTCAATCTTCAAGAAGAAGCTAAAATTGCAACTTCTGGCAACGTATGATTAATTTACTCATCTAACAGTGCACCCACTCATCTATTTATGTCACCACAGTATTGGGATTGTGTTGTGTGTTTGTTGTCTGTTAGTATGTTGTTCTTGTATCTTGTCTGTTGCCACTTTGTTCGTAGGAAATTGGGCCCCCGATTAAAAGTTTTAAATAACTTCCTCTAGGTCACCTCTTTCCACACATCCAACCATTGTGAAAATGTTTACTCAATATATATAGATGTACATTTGTGATGATGTGTGTGAATAAACTGAATAAACTAAAAAAGATATTCTCTTGTGTTTCTTAGTCTAGTCTATTGTGTTTCCTGTTATATTTTGTAGTTCTTGCTCCCTGTGTGTCTGGTTTAGCTTTACTTCCTGTCCTTGTGTGTTTCCCTCCTTCTTGATAAACCTCATTAGTTTCACCTGTGTCCTGTGTCACACCTGTTGCTCGTTACCCAGGGTGTATTTAGTTCTCTGTTTCCCCTCTTGTTGGATCGTTCTTGTCGTGCGTCTTCCTCTTGTTTTTCCTTGTGCTTCCTGTGGTGGTTTTTGTGTTTTTGTTTGGAACTTTGCACGAGTCCTCCTGCTTTTTATCTCATGTGACAACTACATGTCCTATTTAACATCCTGGAATCACTAAAGTATTGAATTTGCTCACAGAGCTGAATGAATCCAAACACAGCTCATCTGACTGGATTTATTTGACTCTCTGGAGAGAGGACGGTGACTGTTTGGTACCTTTTTCCTCGTTTTCCAAGGTTTTGTTAGATCCAAGCAATGCTCTGATAATTTTATCATCCTGCAAAGCTTCAATATAAAAGCACATTTTTCATAAAACTGCTAGTATTCTCTACTACTACCACTACTACTACTACTACTACTACTCTCACCGCTGCCACTGTTCCCACCTGAGGTCAAATAAAACACAAATGATGACTAAACCTGGACTGAACCAAAGAATCACTGTCTCCCATTTATCCCACACTGTAACCATGACAACAAGCATCTCGCTGGCCCATTCTGTGAGTAATAATGAGTTCACACACCTACACACTCATTTAGCCTGTTTTATATACACTGTCTGTTTGTGGCAGCATGATGGCTCATGTGTTCTGGTGGTGAAGGTGAAGAGGAGGACGATCAGCTGTAGCCTCTCAGGTTGACACACCTGACTGTGATGAAGGGAAACATGAGGGGAAACGTGTGCTTTAAGAGAGCGCATCGTGCTGTTTCACTTCTCTGCGATCAACGTGCTGAAGGAGGACGAGCCGTGACAAAGAGGAAACAGAGAGTGTGTCATCTCTGTACAGCAGGATGGAGCTGCCGACGGGCGGTGGGAGGTCTGTGGGTGCAGGCTAGGGGTGACAGTTTCTGTTTCAGTAACCACCACAGAGGAAGAAGCACTGTGCAGTTTCTACAGAGCAACAGCAAAGATCAGCTCTCTAAATCCTGCAGCTTTGTATTATTTAGAACATGTGAACACCTACACCTCTGTGATGTGATGCAAGTGAAACTCAGTGATACATGATCTATACTTCTCCCCAATACACGTGGATGGATAGTGTCGGGGTATTCAGGCCCTGATACTTTCAGGAACTAGCCTTTCACACATGCACATGATGGAGATTGTCGGGCAGACAACACTCTCACAAATGGAAATACTCTGTCTGCAATATACAGCTTTATGAGGACCTGCACTCACTTTTCATTACTTTTTTAAATTACCTGGCTGTATTAAATCCTTGATTCTGATTGTCAATACCCCATCCCAACAGTTATTCATTCTCAACAACAAAAGCAACACCAGAGACAACCTGATCGCACTTGTCATATCAAATCAATCCACAGAAAGTAGTGTGTCTCATTGCCCCTCTGCCTGTTGACACTGTGGTAAAATCGTCAGTGTCAGCCTCATGCTGACTTTGAGAGTGGAAATGCATACATTATCCCTTACCCAAAGTGAAAAGCACTTAGCATCAGCCAGCTCTGACGAGCTCACATGAAAAATTAACTGCAAGTGTCCCAAACTGTCTCTGGACAGCACATGTTCGAGCACAGAGGCCTGAAAAATACACATGGCTATTAAATCAAATACGCTTCCATGGATTTCTTCCTGTGTATATTTGGGAATACTAAGTTGTGCACAAACTCCCTGATGTAAGTATAAAATCAGAGTTTTGTGTGACATCACACTGTGCTTTATTTGTCTCATGTAATTTAAATGTTCTTTCAGTCTTGTGCACAAAGTCAGAACACAGAATTTTAATCAGACTGGTATTTTAAAAACATGATAAATCATTTTTAACAGCTCAACAAAATCACAACAAGACTCTGTGTGTGCACATGTCAGCAGTGAAAACATGCTGATATGCAGCATCTGATGAGGGGGAGGAGGAGGGGGGAGGACGAGGAGGAGGAGGGAGTCACGACCGTGGCTTTCCTGCAGGGGGCGGAGCTCGGACAGGCAGAGGAGCTGTGACCATATAAGGACAGAATAGGAGGAAGTGGGGATTTCTCTTCAAAGTCATGTGACTTCCAGTTACAGCGATGCTCTCAGCTTCACTCACTCACGCATGCGCAAGCGCGCGCGCGCACACACACAAACACACACACACACACACACACCTACACACACACACACACACACACACACACACACACACACACACACACACACACACACACACACACACTGTATTAAATATCCAAGAAGCTGTTTGTTTGCAGCTTCATGTTTCAGTTAGTTAAAATATTTCTACACATATTTTGCTCCACTTTACACTTTACTTTAATTGCACAATCAAAGAAATGTTTTAACCTTATACTGATTTGTATTCAAACTGAGACTCTTCCTTTCTGAAGAAGCTTTACTTAATCTGAAAGTGTCATGAGATCTGGATAGATGTGTCATTTATCCCCTCCTCTTTTCCTCCTGGTTTCATCTGCAGATGTAAGGAAACAGAAATCATGGCAATAAGGTTTTGTGAGAAATTGCTTCTAATACATCTGTGCAGGATCACAGTTTGATCGAACACAGAAACACATCATGTGACGAAGAAAAAAACTCAGAATCAGAGGTTCAGATCAGCTGAAGCATCAATTACAGTCACAGCTGATCTATCCTCTGTGTCCTACGGCAGCTGTTCCTAGAAGGAGTTCCATAACACACACACAGAGTTCCTCGAAAGTGTGTGTTTCCTTGTTGTTGATGTTTGGTGTCTCTGGTTGGGGTTCAGAGAAAATCCTGATCTCAGTTGAACTTTTCTGCAGAAACATGTCAGAGTAGTGTACATAAGTTCTGATTGATATCACAGTTTTACTCTGCTGTGTTTTATTGGCCGCATATGAAACTCTGAACCTGAAATCTTTGCTCTCGATGCTGGACAGTTGGGTTGTTAAATAATTTCCGGAGTAGTCAAAGCTACAGTTTGAATTTTCAGTACATGCAAAATCTTCTACAATCAGTTCACTAAGCCCCTCCAACTAAATATCTCCTGCTAACAGCATCAGTTACCATGCCAGAGGGTCTTGTCCACCCTGGATTATGTCTGGGTGAGCTGCAGGGACTTTGTCTTTCAGTTTTTCTCTCTGCACCAGCTGCATGACTCTTTCAACGGTTGCCTCTTCCTCCTCCTCCTTCTCTTCCTGCTCTGGTCCTTTCTTGCCATCCTGCTCTTCCTCCTGCCCACTGCTTATTCCCCCTCTTTCTCCTCTCCATCCTCTTCATCCTCCTCCTCCCTTGTTTAGGTCAGTGATAATAGTCCTTGGCAGGAGCTTCCTGCAGTTTCTCTGTGTGTGTGTGTGTGTGTGTGTGTGTGTGTGTGTGTGTGTGTGTGTGTGTGTGTGTGTGTGTGTGTGTGTGTGTATGTGTGTGTGTGTGTGTGTGTGTGTGTATTATCATCCCACACACTCTTCACACACCTTGACATTTTATCTACTCTTCATCATCTCCCCTTTCTCTCTGTCTGATGTTCATTTCAGCTGCTTTCACATCTGAATGTCAGACAAGCATTTATCTGCAGGAGCATCACAATCAGAAGTGTGCATGTGTGTGCATGTGTGTGCATGTGTGTGTTTGTGTGCGTGTGTGTTTGTGTGTGCCCACTGACATCTGAAATGCAGAATATGAGCAGCAACCATCGTCTCTATCTGTGATTGGCTGAATCACCTGCCATTCAAAGTGATAAACAAACAGTTGACTGTTCATATCGTGTCGTTTTCTTCTCGTTCAGAATGAAACCAAACGTTGCAGTTCATTTTCCAGCCAGCAGTGGCAGCACTGAGCATTCCTGAAGATCTGCGTTTGTAGTTCATCAAGAGACATCAGGGTTCATTTCAGTCACTTTCAGATCTCAGATGAACCTCTCCACGGGTGCTTGAAGTGAGACACACTTTCAGTTTAAGATGATAATTAGAGGAAGAGGAGAAAGAAGAAGAAGAAAGTCTAAAACATGTCAGTCTCACCTGGTGTTGCTAAGCAGACAAGGTTTTCCTTATTTGGTTCAGACCACCTCGTTGAATGCTTTGGACTTTGTTGGAAATAAATTCTACAAATATCAAGAAATCAGGATGAACTGATCCGGACCTCAACAATCAGATCAGAACATTTTTAACTATCAGCCGATCATCTCCGCCCGATCTGTCACATCAGCTGTCGTAAACTGAGCACAATTCGCCAACTAGAAAGGGAATACAATCTAAAGGAAATATGCAATATGATCGTTATATTATGTGGTGGAAGTGGAACTGTTTTTAAAGTCTGAAACAGACTGTGTTTGGTATGTTTTCACCTTTTTTGATTCATGTGTGCCTGGAGAGTTACCGTTGGCTGCCATAAAGCGGTTGTTGTTGCTGTAATCAGGCAGAGGGAAGGGCAGCTTTGATTGGTCAGTGGGGGAAAAGTGATTTTGTGTTCCAAAAGTTGAACTCATTTAAACTGAGAGCGCAGCAACAAAACAAAACAAACAGCTAATGCTGAGGATGTTTTTGAGCTTTGCATGCTGAGCGCTGAAAACACCAAGCTTCATCAGTTTCATTTTTATAAAAAAAAAAGGAGCTACAGTTTGTAGTCAGTGTTTCTGCTCACAGCTGTATCAGTTGGTTTAGGTTGGTTCTGACATTAATTCAGCTCGGATGAAATTCTGAAGTAAAAACCAGAGTCACATGAAATCAGTGTAAACTTAGATTTTTAAACCCTGCAGCTGGGATGAGAATGTGTTCAGAGGTCATGTACTTTACTGAAGAACTTCAGAGATAGGCTGTTTGCAAAACCGCCTACTATACTAGCAGTACGTACTGATTTGTCCAAAATTCAGTATGTAGTAAGCAGTATGTGAACAAGAGCAAAATCTGCAGTAAGCCAAAACTCCCCGGATGTCTACTGATTCGGGAAAATATCTCAGCATGCATCGGACCAGTCTGCCTCACGTACTGTTTCCCATAATGCACAGCGCTCGTTCTGCTTTTTCTTTTTCCTTTTTTTTTGACAGGGGGGAATCCGTTTTAAGGTGCTGTGAAAGTTATCAAATTACATATAAACTACTTCCTAACTTTTTAAATCATAAATGGATGCTAAATAAGCTTTTTATTTATCGGCTTCGCCGTTGTTTACTTCCGCTTTCCGAAACCGGAAATCCAGCGACGTCTGGCTCAGCATGCTGCATGACAGATCGAACAGAACAGTCATACTACATACTAACGTACTAACGTAGTATGTAGTAGGCAATACCTACTGCCTACTACATTGGTAAGTAGTATGTAGCAAGCCGTTTCGGAAACAGCCATAGTCTTTCACACACACTCCCTCTGTTCTGATAATTCTACTGGAGTGTCTCCTATAGTGAGTCAGTGCCAAAAGAGCCCCATGTTAAAATGTCTAACTTTTAACATGGGGCAAAAATAAACTTGTTAACAAGTCTCACTATAGAGAGTGGGGGGGGCACCTGGGCCTGTACCTGTATGCAAATTCTGCACCTCCTCCAGAGGAAGCTCACTGTGCCTCTCTGCAGGCCTGGAATGAAAAGAGGTGGGATTTGCATGTTTGGGAAAGACTCTCTTTGTGACTCATAATACATCTGCTGACAGATGAAAGAGTTCACACAAGCTGATGAGGTCCGGCTACACGTCTCTTGTTTGACCTGAAGATTAAAAAAGCATTTTTAGGAAAGTTGTGTGTTTGGAGACGTTGAAAGTCAACCAACAATTAACAGTGTGTTTAACTCAGAATAAACATTGGATCCTGCAGTGACTCACAGCCAACACACTTTGACATTTTCTGCAGCTCAGAAATGAACATACTGATCTCTCTGATGCAGGAGAGACAAACAACACAGCAGGAAACTCTGTGACAAGATTATGAATGACAAGATCTAGACAGATCTAAAGGTGAACCATAATAGTTCTCTACAACAGAATATAAAATATTAAATTTGACTTCAGGAGAAATTAAGGGAGATTATGGTGTACAGTCTGGGCTAATACTAGATTCTGATAGGTCACAGGTAATCCTTTAGTATCTGGTGATGGACACCTCCGAAGTGAGCCTTGTGTGATTGTCATCTTATATTTGTGTGCTGTGAGTCTCAGTTTCACTGTAAACAATAGGTTCGACTGAGGCTTCATTCTGGCTTACTTCAGCAGGATGAACCTGAAACAGAAACTGATGATCTTGTGATTTTCTTGTAAGTAACTGGTCTTAAGTTTGCTGAAATAACAACCTAGTGATGCAGATTAGTCAAAAGTCAAAAGTGACACAGCATCAAGTGTGTCTCAGTGTGAATGTTTGATCTGGAACAGATTGTTAGCTGCTCTTGATGGAGATATCTCTTAATAGAGAGGAATAAATCCTCCTTAGATTGCCAATGAGCCGGGATCTGGGATGTCATTACGCTGGATTGTGTTCCTCCTGCTTTTGCTCTCCATACTGACTGTTTTTCCTGTAGAAACCAAATCCTGGTGACATCTGATTGGCATGAGAACTGTTCTGGTTTTTGTCTTGATATATTTGTCATCCGAGTAATATTGACAAAAGACTAGCCTCAAATGAACAGACTCCACATGTTTAGTTAAAAACACATCTGCACCCTCCTCACTCCTCAGCCTGAGAGATCTAAAGCAGCTCTGCAGTGTGTAAATGTGTTTACTGAAAATCAGCATGTTGTTATTGTGACTGATCAGTACTCAGACTGATTTTAAGGTCTGTGTCTGTGTCAAGTAACAGCACTAGGTTAAAATGTCCCCCGCAGGCTCCTGTAGTCTCACTTCCGTTCTGTTGGTTTCCTCAGTTACAGTTGTAGCCTGAGGCAGACATTTCCATTGCTTTGTCCTTTCTCTCCCTTTCACTCCCTTTCACTCCCCCTCTGTGTCTCCTCTCGGTGTAGCAGGTTCGTCCTGGTCCTCGACTCGTCCTACAGGTTTCACACAAGATCAAACTCACACCTGATCTGCAGGAAACTCACACCTCTTCCTTCCCTTCCCTCTCCTCCTCTTTAGTCACAGTTGCTACCTTCAGACCTGATACGTAAAATAAATAATGGTGTAGAAATATGTACAACCAGTCTCTGATGTGAATGTTTTTTAACTTGCAAAATACATTCTTACTGTGCAACATACACTCAACATAAATCTATTTTACTGTGTGTTATCCAGTTTTTTACTTGGATGCATGTTTGCCCTGTTGCTGTGGATGCCTGTATATCATGCACATGAGGTAAAGCCTTTCTAAAGATTTGTTGTGCATCTTATAATGACAAAGCAGTGTTTTAATGTTTGCAGTGCAGTGTTTCAGATGTCTCTGCTCTGTGGTTCTGTTTGGTCTGGTCTGGTCATGTCAGTAGAAACAGAGCAGCTCCAGGACATCCAGGAGCAGCTCTCTATGACTCAACGAACTCTAACTGTCAGATCACATCAGAGGAGGTATTATCTCCTTCCTTCTGGCCGTTGCTGCAGAATCCTCAGAACAAATAAAAAACACTTTAATTGCTGTTAGACTCAGACCCATACACCTCCGCTGTATCTTACCTGACAGTCCTAAAACACACTGCTTTGTCTCAGTTAGTAAAAGTGTCCTCAGTTATCAGTTCCCTGGTCTGTGGTCTGACATGTCCCTAAAGACGACTAACCCAGAGCCCCTTATCTTGGTTTATGGCTCAGTGTTTTGAATTTGTTCTATTAGAACTCCACAAATGTCAAAAGAATAGTGAAAGTGAGTCCAATGGGAAAATACAAAATAACTAAATCATCAAAAATCAAAAGAAAAACAGCTTATCCTCGAAAACTAAGAAACTGTGAACACTTAAATCATTATGAGGACAATAACACATTCTCTTGATAGACTTATTGATAGTTCATCTTGTGGTTTCATCTCGACTGATACAAACTGATAGGGAGTAAACAAAGTGTTTCAATTAGTCTTCATATGTTATGAAGTAAAATCTGAATTGTTAACTCACTAAAGCTGCAAAATACCCTGAGGAATGGAAAAGTAGAACATTGTCCTCTGAGATTTACTGCTCTAGAAACACTTCAAGTGAAAGTAACTCTGTGAGTGTAATGATGTGAGTTTCCCAGAGTTAGATTTTCACACAACAAACATGTATCTCTGTGTGTGTGTTTGAGTGTGTGTGTGGGAGCCGGCAAGGTGCCCAGTATCACATGTCGAGGCAGGAGGGGGCACTGTGAGAAAGAAAGAAGGGAGGGCGAGAGACACCGACAGAAACAGTGAGAATCACGAGGGAGAGAGAGAGAGAGAGAGAGAGGGGGGGGGAGGGATCATGACAGAGCCTGAGGAAAGAGAGAGACAGAAAGGGGGGAGAGAGAGGCCTGGGAACCAGCAGTGGGGAGTGTCCCTCCACCATAAATAAAAATGTGTCTGTTTAAATCCACAAACATGAAACAACATTTTTAAATCTTTACCAGACTCAGTGCAGAAAACACAAACTTTAGCAGATTCAAAGTCTCCACCCTGAGACCAAGACTGAGTTCACGCACTCTTTCATCTGAATAAATCAAAGGTGGAGTTTAAGAAAACACTCAACATCCAGACTTAACGTCTCATCTGAGTGTTTCTCATCAGTATGGAAACTTTATCTGCACTAAAGCTGTTTTCACAAGTCCACAAAACTCCTGAAGACTTACTGAAACCCTCATCCTGGACTTTTTTCCTGCCTGCCCCCTAAAGTTTCAGCAAGATGTCAAGGGTGAGCTGATGTGAGAACGCAGCAGGCGATATCAAGTATGTTTGCGTAAAGCAAACAATATCAAAGATATCAGAGCATGTTTGTAACTCAACACATCCAGCCTGCTTGCCAGTGTTAGCATCTTTGTGTCACATCTTAACATGCTTGATGGGACTGTTCTTCTGCAGGTTTCTGGTCATGAACAAAGTATTTTAATTTTAACCTGATGGAGCCCCTGCATGAAAGTAAGAGCCTACGCAAAGTTCCTTCAGTTCATCCTGAGAGGAGCATAAAAGTCTGAACCACACTTCGCCATGATCCATCCAACAGACGGGGACAAGTTAAAGTCTGACCTGAATAAAAAATGATCTGAGGGATCGTAGTTTCTGCTCCTGAAGGTTCCGATCCAGCAGGACTCTCTCAGACAGTCAGAGGGTCAGGACTCCAGACACGGTTTCCTCCTCCTCCTCCCTGGGTCCAGTCTGCACAGTTAACCACACACCTTCAGTCTGAACCGAGAGCTCATGTGTGTGTGCAGACGGCGTTCTGCTTTTAATAACCCAGATTCAGAGTGTTTGTGTCTGAGCAGCTGTCTGAGTCTGCTCCCTGCTCTCCGAGTTCAGACTGAAGTCTGCGGTGTGCAGATCAGATCCGGCGGCCGTCATTTTGTTCCCGTAACATCCCTGCAGAATTTCATAACGTCTGGTAGAATCAGACTACACATATAAACAATGTTGTTACAGCCAGATTCGTGTGCAGCAGACCAGCCACATTTCAAACAGTGGTCCAGAAAGCCTCAGCCTTCAGTTTGAAATGTGAAGAGATGAAGAGGGAAAGTGAAGAGGTGTGCACAGATTAGAAATAATTGATCTTATTATTCAGTGTTTTTCATTTTTAATCATTGAGTCACTGCGCGATTATGGCTCAGATTTTAGCTCCTTTAAAGGACACTCTGTTATGGAAAATTGACTTCTGCAAACTGTGTTTTTGAAATGGTTGAAATAGTGCAGACAGCTCCAGTTTATTTCAGTTTCACAAAGGAAAGTACAAAAACATTTCAGTCTCCATATCCTGATCCTGGGGAATTTCTCTCTAACAGAAACAGCACTGCTAGATGAGACCTGGATCTGTTTCTGCTGCTGCAACTCATATTACATGATGATGATGATGATGTGGGTGATGACGAGGATGGGGTTATAGATGGAGGCAATGATGACTTCCAGATGAAAGCAGAAGAGCTGCTGTTAACCTCCATTAGCATTGATTATTGTGAGAGAGCAGCAGTTAGAGATCAATAGTAGCTGAGCAAACAGAAACACGACACTCGTACTCCTTCTGCTTGTTCTCCTTACAGAACCTGCAGAGACTCACAGCAACTGAGAATCACGACTCAGCAGACAGGTAACGACGACTCACAGAGAATCTAATGTGTTTACTTTTATTTGTTTTACCCTAAACACTCAAATCTGCTTGATGTCGCGGCCTGTTTCTAAGTCCTCTGAGAGTTTCCCGAAATTGGAGGTCAGACAGGTGAGGCGTTACCTGAACGACTCAGCAGCTGAGTCAGCACACATGCACACACAGGAACATCACAACACTGATGCTGTCAGGTAACATCTAAAGCAGCTGCGGTCATCATGTTGCTATTTACATCATGTTTGTTATGTTATTTCTGTTAAACTGATTTAAAGACTTTCACTCTAAAGGTCCAATCAGCTGTCTCTTTATGAGTGATGTCATCATGTTGTTGTGTTGTGTCAACACTGCAGAGCCAGGACGGTGAGCGTTAACTGACAGCGCTGACAGAGAGCACGCTCAGCATTTCTCTGTCATTAAACTGAAGCATGTCGATTGTTCAGGTGAATTCTGGGTAGCGTAGTTTTGTTTTGTAACAAACTTAAGATAAGAAACCAGTTATAACAGCACAAAGTAGGATTCTTCAAAACCATTTACTACAGTGGAGATCAGGGCCCGTATGCACGTCCAGCCATTACACAAACGGGACCATTAGTCTTAACGTACCGTTATGGAAAGGCCCATTAGCATGTAGCGTTAGCCGCATGCACACCTACAAATAATTGGCAAATTAACTAATTACACCATGAAAGCGAGGCTGGTGCAAAACGTCATATGTCCAGGGAACCTCCTGGAAAACCCCTATCCAACAAATTCGAATTGCGCATGCTTACTACGCATAAACAACAATAAACATGGCGAGCAGTACCGGTGCGACTGAGAGAAGATCAAGAAAAAACAATTTCTCAGCCGAAGAAGAAATTGACATTTTATTACAAGAATGTAGAATGAACAAACAGCTATTATCAGCAAGTCAATCGTCAAATATTACAAACAAGGAGAAAGGGAAAGTTTGGCTTAAGATCTGAACTGGACTGAACTGGATAAATGCGTGTGGTGTTTCTGAGCGCACAGTAGAAGACCTGGAAAATAAAAAAAGCAACATGAAAGCGGCTTTGCACAACAAGCACCACCACCAAGAATTATGTTGTGTCTCCTAAACCTAAATTTGCTGTATATTTCGACACCATCATACTTTTCCAAAGGATTTGTTCGATCCCTAAATATCCGTTGCCTTTGCATATTTCGTCTTAAACGGAAACGTATATGCACGATATCCGCCATCCTTTAAGCAACCTAACAGGTGCGGTAAACCTGCCATTAGCACCTGTGATAGTGGGGTCTACCGCCATTAAATATAAAGCTTTGTTGGGGCGTTAACCTGGCTCATGCATACTGCTGATCCTTTTTTTTTCACCATTAGTACAAACGGCCCGTTTTCATTGCTAATGACTGGACGTGCATGTGGGCCCAGATCTTTTCTGATTCTGAATTATGTTTTTTGTGTATTTTTGTAAACCTCTTCAGATGATAAAACTTGTTATTTCTTCAAGCTCTCATATTTAAATCTATTTTTGCTTGTAACCTGTCAACACTTGCCCATTGTCAGCCTTCTCAGATGGTCTGTTAGTCCAATAAAGCGCACAGGCAGACAGACAGATTATTTGTCTGATATTTACATGGACAAATCTCAAAAAGACTCCAACACCACAAACACGGCCCAGAGGTTAAGTTCAGGGTCTGAATTATAGCCGTGAGGATACCTAGCAGACAGCTATATGAATCTTTCTGATTTGGCATGAGAACAACTGGTTGTTCTCTAAAAGCAGCAGATCACAGTGAGTAATGTGTGATGGACACAGTGACCTCTGACCTCTGCAGCTGACACACTCAGTGTGTCACGAGAGACTCAGAAATAGAAAATGACCAATCTGTTTTTATTGTTTTCTAACAAACTCAAAGTGACTTCATGTGATCACCCTCTCTCTGACTCCCTCGCCCGCCCTCTCACTCCATCCTCAGCCCCCTCCTCTGATTGGTCAGCTGAGCCCGGCTCACTGTTTGACTCATCCAATCCCGTGCCTGTGTGAGGGGAGGGGGTGATGTCATCTGCTGCTGAGTCACCAATCACACGAGATCAGCCTCGCTCACCCTCCCTCCCTCTCTCTCTCTAATTCCCACAGACCCTCATCACTTCCCGAAAACACATCAGCTGACAGAGAGCGTGTGTGTATGTGTGTGTGCAGCATGCAGGCCATCTCCTCAGTTGATGTCAGACTACATTTTTGAGCGATGACCTCATCCTGCAGAGAGATAAACACCTGAAGACCTGCCAGCAGAGTGTTATCTCATACCTGCTGTTTGATGCATGAATACAGTATGTGTGTGTATGTGTGTGTACCTGCTGTATAAGTGTTTATGTGTGTTATCTCTGCAGGTGCAGCTATTGTTAGTTAGGACCGACCGCTGCCGTGCGCTGATGCTGCATGTTTTAACCACCTGCTGTATGATGATGAAGAGTAGAATAATCTTCATCATGTATCCAGACTGTAAAAGTAATTGAGTTATGCAATGTGACATAATCATCCACTATGTCAGCTGATTTCATACTTGTCTATTACCATGATTCTCTGGAGCCAGGAGTCACAAGGGGTTAGTAAATGTCAAGTAATCAAAGTTATACAAGCTGTGTCCTAATTCAGAGGTAGCTTCCTGCAGACAAAGCTGAGGATAGCCTGCATAGATCACTCATGCTGAAATAAGATAAGATGGCTTGGGCTACATAAGATTTCCTGATTACAACACCAGCTGATCCCGCTCTTACCGTTGCATCACAAAGCTGTGCCTCTGTCACCAGGTAGCTGCCTTACTAGTCACTAAACATTACCTCTAACCCCATTGTTATAAAGATAATCCAAGTTTGAAAGTGTCTGTCTGTTTAACATTTAAATCACTCACAATTTCACTTAGTTGAAACCAAACACAAATGTTTAACAGTGTGTTTCTCAGCCACTTCAGGGTCAGCCACGTCATCTTAATTACTGTGCAAAAAAATCAAGGAATTTTGCCCCGTGAAGGATGCATCTGATGAATCTCCAGCCTTCAGCACAACATAGTGACGCATGTGGTCTTCAAATGCATCCTTCGAAGGATACAGCTCCTGAACTGGTGGTGGTAGCTGGGTGGAGTTTTGTATTTACTGGAAACTTGAAAGTCTGTTCTTAACTGAGTATTGCACTTAGATGGACTGTAGTATCCTTTACGCCAATGCAATGTCAGGCTAGTACCTGTTCACAGTAATATTAATAATAAATAATGTGCAAAAAATCATTGCATAGTAAGCAGTATAAGATTTGTCTGAAACATGATAGTGGGAGTGGTTTTAGTCAAGAATACGTAACACAGCGGACAGCTGAAGGAATACCTTACAGGCTGAAGTCGGGGCAACAAAAACAAGGGTACAGTGACCTTCAAGGGTGATCAGGAGCAATCAAAAACTAATACCTCAATTCATGATTATATTTCTGTCGTTACAATGCTCCTTCATCTGTTTGTAGTTTAATGCAGAAGAAGGAAATGCAGCTGTAGACAAAAAATAATTCACCCAAAACTCTATAAAACACAATGTTTGCATCAGTGTGTGTGTGTTTATGTTTGTGTGTGTGAGTGTGCGTGCATGTGCATGTGTGTGTGTTTGCATGTACAGATGTGTGCACTGTGCAGTAATCTGCACAAAGAGCCCCACAGAGTCTGATCAGAAGCTGTTTTTCCTTATAAGGACAGAGAGTCACTGGAAAACAAAGGCAGCAGTCATCATCGCTAAAGGGTGTGTGCATGTGCGTTAGAGTTAAGTGTGTGTGTTAAGTGTGCGTGTTTGTGCAGAGGAGGGGTGGTGGGGGGAGTGGGGATTCCCTGGAAAACAATGGCAGCTTTTGCTCCATGAGCTTTTTGAGGCATAAATGAGGGCGGTGAGTCAGGGAGCTGTGTGGAATAAAAACATCAGAGAGGGAAAACAAGCGCTGCTCAGCAGGGCGGAGGGCGCAGAGAGGGGGCCGAGGGGTTCCAGTTAACCCAGGTCTGGGGGGCACTTCTGACCTAAAGACTGATCTCAGAGGGCGCCCAGTCTACGTCATTGGTCAGGAAACTGTGAGAGCTTGGCTCATGCTGCGTTCAGTTTCCCGCGGGAAACACACAGGAGACGCAGCGTTTTCTTTCCTGCAAGGAAACACCGCCCAGCTCAGCTTTCAGGCGGTAAACAGAGAGACTGTTTGGAGCTGAGGGGGCAGACAATCTCTGACTGCATTCACATCAAGTGAAACTCCACCGACAGATTAACCTCACACTGTTATAAAAATTCAATCAAAATGGATTTTATGTTTCTAAAAGAAGTGAGAGTAATCTATCAGATCAGTAGTTTGATTTATTTCTGATTTGTATGACGACGAATTATATTACCCATGAGCCTCAGATTCTGGCTTCTACTCCAAAGGAGCTGTAGCTGACAGTAGAAATACAATCAGATTGTCAGCTCTCGAACTTTCACTGAGAAAAGGGCTGTTTTCGAAACGGCCTGCTACATCCTTACGACTAATGTAGTACACAGTAGGTACTACCTACTACATACTGCATTTGAATTTAGCATGTAGTATGACTGTTCTGTTCGATCTGTTTTGCAGTATGCTGGGCTCACTGAATTTACAGTTTCGGAAAGCGGAAGTAAACAACGGCCAAGCTGATAGAGAAAATGCTTCTTTAGCATTCACTAATGATTTTAAGAGTTAGGAAGTGGTTTATATGTAATTTGATCATTTTCACAGCACATAAGTGCTGTGCATTGTGGGAAACAGTACGCGAGGCAAACTGGTCCAATGCCTACTGTGAAATAAATATATTTGGTAAGACAAGTATTTATGTATCAACTGTAGTGAGCTGTGCATCCTGTAGGAGATGCTCACAGGGCTGCAAGCCTGTCAGACTGAAGGTTTGAATCTGTTTCACATGACGCTGAATGAGGCTTTTCTTCTGTTTCTGCAGGAGCAGAGAGCAGCTCTGCTCAGAGCTGGAACCAATCAGCACACACTTCCTGTTTCCGTAATAGTCAGCTGGAGCACACACACATGTACACACACACAGAAACACACACACACACGGTCAGCTGACCCTCAAAATGTGACAACTGTTTCTTTCTTTCTCTCACAGCGTCACACAGATTGTGCCTGTGTGCACATGTGGTTGCCTGCATGTGTGCATGTGTGTGTGTGTGTGTGTGTGTGAGTGAGAGAGAGAGAGAGAGAGAGAGAGAGTTGTGGGGGAGTTAAACACCCAAATTACCTTCGAGGAAAAATCTAGCCTCAGTTTTCTCAAGAGATCAAGACGCTCATTTGTGGCGCCAACGTTTTCCTCCGACCCCAAACTCTATACTATGCACTTACACACACAGCTTAGTGTGTGTGTGTGTGTGTGTGTGTGTGTGTGTGTGTGTGTGTGTGTGTGTGTGTGTGTGTGTGTGTGTGTGTGTGTGTGGTTGTGTGTGTGTGTGTGTGGTTGTGTGTGTGTTGTATTTATACATACAGAGTAAAGTTGAAGCTGTGATCTGTATGCACCATATAAAATAACTTACCTTGCAAACCCCACAGAGGAAAGAATAGTGCCGAAACAACTTCTAAACAAGATAATCCACTGAAGGTAAAAACATACTGACATGAAGCTGTGCTAAATGATTGAGTACTTTCATAAACTTTAAACATAGAGTGCAAAGGTGTGATGTTGCAGTATGAGAGCCTGAGCACAGAGTGAAAGAACTGACTGATGTGATCTTCAGGTTCTGTGTTTGAACCATCAGCCCGACCTGTAATCAGTTACTGACCAGATCCTGCAGGAGCCAATCAGTGGCTGAGGAATAGGCCAGGTGACTGGAGGCAGTGTCATGAGGGTCAGGGAGATAAACAGGTGTGTTGAAAGTTTGTTAAATGTAATCTACACACAGGTGTGTGTTTCTCACTCAGCTGACTCCAGACCAGCCAGAGAACTGGGATGATTGTGATCTCTGACATTTCATTTTCAATTCCTCAAAGGTTTTAAAGTGAGTGTGTATGATACAAAAGATCTTTTCTCTAAGCGTGTGCAATGATGTATTATTTTAGTAACCGTGGTTTTAAAATAAAAGGCTTATCATGGTGTCACTGCTGCATACTTAAAGATAGCAGGGCTCTGTGTGAAGGCATGAGTTCAGAGAAACCAGCATTAAGTACAAAGCAGTTCCTTCTCCTTTACCAGAATGTGTATTTTAAAGAAATGAAAGCGTGTGTGTTTGTTTGAGTGTGAAAATGTGTGTGTGTTTGTGTGTGTGTTCTGAGGCGGCCAGCAGCAGTTCAGTGTGTTCATGATCTGATGTTGGCTCCACTTCAGGAAACTTCTTCCTCTCTGGAAGCTTCGAATATCTCTGCTGCATCATTCCTGGAAGTTTCTGAGAGACGTCACAGAGGAGGAAAAAAGCAGCTGAAACTCAAGATAACTACCTGCAGGTTTCCCAACAACACACAATACAGGGTGTGTTTGTGTGTGTGCATGCATTTGTGTGTTTTTTTGTGTGTGTGTGTGTGTCTTAAGACTTTCATCAGCTGTTAGAGGAAATCATATCCAGCTACAAAATGCTAAACTGTAAACTGTCCTCAAACATCTGAAGAGTGTTCGGGAACACCTGCGAGATTACGTAACGCACACACACACACACACACACACACACACACACACACACACACACACACACACACACACACACACACACACACACACACACAAAGAGAGATAGCCATTCAGATGTTGCAGCAGCTCAAGGTCAGGAACAGATAAACAGATAAACAGTCAAGAAATGAAAAGTAAAACAACAAGGCCTCCTTGAACCAACAGTTTCATTAGGTGAGTGAGTAAGTGAGTGAGTTCACCAAAGTTAAAGGTTCCTGTTATATGGTACATCATCAGCCTTTTTACTTCCTGGTATAGTTTACCAAGGTAACCTCAGAATCCTTCAGCAAACCTATGATACATGCTAAATACAGTAATTTCTTGGTTCATTCCATCTCCCAGAGGAGTGCCCGTTCATCTGTTTATGTTGAGTCTCAGTTTCACTGTAAAGAAGAACTTAAGTTTAAGTCATGAGTTTGTTGAAATTATCATGATGCAGATTAGTCAAAAGTCAAGAGAAGAATACTAGTTTAAAAAGTTTTTTTGTTGAATGAAGGTTGCATCGACTTTTTCTGATGCATTCCAGGAAGTCAGGAAATCTTAACACTGATTGTCTTTAGTGACAGCATCGAGCGGATTTGTGTCTCAGTGTAGATGTTTGATCTAGAACAGACTCTTCATGCAGATATCTGTTTATAGAGAGGAATAAATCCTCCTCAAATTACCAATGACGGGAGCCAGGATGTCATTACACTGGATTGTGTTCCTCCTGCTTTTTCTCTCCATACAAACTGTTTTTCCGTCAGACCCACATAAACACAGATTAAAGTCAGATCTCTCTCTCTGTCTGAGTGATGTCCAGATATCAAATAAACAGTATGTAAGGGATAACTTTTAAAAATGTCAACTATTTGAATGGGGGTTTTGTGCTGTGGTATGTGAGGTGTTCTGGTTACTGTATATAGTCTTAGTAGTATTGACCAATCACGTAACGGCTGGCTTTGGTATACGTGTTTACTGAGTGTCTGCATGTGCTTATTTACAGAAACAAGGTCAGATAAACATGCTGTCAGATTTCCTGCATGACCTGATGTCTCTGAGTCACATGATGACTGCTGAAATCTGTGTGTGTTCGGAGATCAGGCACATGTTAATAATGAGCATTAAATTCAGAGGAGCGTTCACGTGTGTTTGAATCACTCTCATTTGAGACATGACCATGCTGAGGTTCAAACACGTTCAGGCATCAGGGACCTTGCTGCTCCACCTTTGAGCAGTCAGCTGTGTGGAGAACAACACTCTGCTGCTGGAGTTCATTACATGACTTTACCGTGTAAATATTCAGTCTGAACACAGGTACTGCTGCAGAGCACAGAGACCTACTGTGAGCTGATACTACCAACACACAGATAGAGAGAGAGAGAGAGAGAGAGAGAGAGAGACAGAGAGAGAGAGAGAGAGAGAGGCTTCTTGAGAAATGTGGGCCACATTCTTTACACACACACACACACACACACACACACACACACACACACACACACCTCAGGAGTCAGAGTTCAGGTGGAGTTCCTAGAAGCGAGCAGACAGTCCTGGTTCCTGGGTGGGCCGGCCGACAGGGACAAAGCCCAGGCATTCAGCTCACTGCACTGTGTGTGTGTGTGTGTGTGTGTGTGTGTGTGTGTGTGTGTGTGTGTGTGTGTGTGTGTGTGTGTGCGTGTGAGTGTGTCTTTAGGGTGTATACCTGGGGGGCAGGCAGCAGAGGGATTTCTAGGAAATCCAGGTGGAGGGGCTGCAGAGTTTCCTTGTCTGCAGAGAAGTCACACACACAAACACTTGTCTTCATTGTCGCTGAACGAGAACTTGACTCAACCTGACTCGAGCTGCAGTTTGTTGAAAACTGAACCACGTAGTTGAAGAACATGTTGCAGTAGTGTGTCAATACTTTATCTACATCCATGAATTCTGGGAATGATTCTCACTGCATTTTCTTTTGCACTTTTTTTGTGCAGTTAACTTTTTTTAACACAAAATTTCAAGCACTGGGCCATAAAAGTAAAGTTAAGAATATGTATTTTTTCTGTCTCCTGTAGTAGAGCCCCTACTCACCAACCCCGCCCACATTTCTCTCAACATATGCCCATAAATGTATGAGTAATTCAGGGATACTGCACACAGCCTCATGCCGTAAAAGCAGAACGGTTCTGTGCTCATACAGAAGGTGCATCATATATAAACCTATCTGTTGTTTTATTTACAGTCAGACATGTCAGCTGCAGAAATACAACATCCTCTGCAGAATCACCTAAAGTTTTATTCCACAACTGTCTCTTCTGTCCTCCAACACTATGCTTTTTATTATTTACAATTACAGAACATAAATATAAGCCAAACACAGAGGTAAGAGCCTGCTGAATAAATGAGGGACACTTGGCTCAGAAGTGTCCCATTGTGCTGCTTTACCTGCCCACAGGTGTTTGGCCTGCAGACAGAGAACAGACACTCAGCAGGTTAGTCACACGAAGATGAACAAGACACTCCTCAGCTGTTGCAGGACTCACGCTGTTTTGAGACTTTAATAACAAGTTCTGTTCTATTTCCTCTTCAGTCTACCCCACAGAGCTTCTTCTTCTTCTTCTTCCTCTCTCCTCTGTAAATAAGCTGTTAACATCACCTGTTGGTACTCTAAGGTCTGTGAGTCATTTTCATGTCTGTCTGTCAAAATAAACTCCTCAGATGCTCTCAAGTTTTCAACTGGGAAATCTTGTAAATAATCAGGGGTGTGTGTCCTCTACGTAACCCCTTTGAAAACCTACGTCTGTGTTACACAGACACACACACACGCTCGCTCAGTCAGTCAGACAGACAGACAGACAGACCGATGACACACTTAGACATTGTGTCATACACACTTTCACACACTTTCTCTCACAGCTCCAGATGTTGCGGATGATGTCATCGTCTCAGGGCTTTCTCCTGCGTGAATCATCTCACACTCACGCAGGAGGGGTTCACCATATAAGGATTGGGCGCAGCAGTCAGTTTGTTCAGGCTGTATATCTTCATCACTTTATCTTGTCATAAACTTGTTTGTGTGTTGTTTATTTGTACCTTTCTGTCTCAGGACTGAAGCTGACACAGCAGACTGACTCAGCTCTGATCACATCAACACTCACACACAAACTGAGCAGCAGCAGCAGTGTTTACAGAGTCTGAAGTTGTAACCTCAGGGCTAAGTATCGAGCTAAGTCAGTATGAAACACTGAATTAAACAATAAATGATCTCATTACCCAAACTGGGTAAATATGAACGCTTTGAATAGACTGAGGGCAAATCTGCTCACGACTGATGCTGCGTTACACGCTCAAAAAAGAAGAGTTATTACTCTGCAGGAAGGCCAACATCTATCCTGACTGTCATGCAAACACATCACCATAAAGAGGTCTGTGCATGTAAAACACTGAACATGCTAACAGGTCTGGTACAGATAGATGGTAATCAGTGCTAACATATAAAGCTCGGGGACTAAATTAAAACCTGACTGTTTGAGGTTTGCTCTGTAAGATTCTGTAAGATGTGGAAAAGTCCAACAGGATGTTAGTTTCCACAGCTGGCTGCTGCTCTGGAGCTTAACTTGTACTGAGACATGCTGAAGTCCCGCTCAAAAACATGAACAGACATTTTCACATCCAGCTGATAGAGTCCATGTGACATGGCTGAAGTCTTTTCCATCTGCAGAGTGTTTCTCCCCATGTGGAAACTGATGAGTCAGCGTTGGCTTCCTGTGATCTGCTGGATATTCTGTGGACACACGTGCTGATTCGTCTGACACGCTTCCTGCTGCACATGGGACTCAAAGAGAAACAGTGACTCAGCAGAAACAGAGTCATCCCTGCAGGAACCAAACGACTCTGCTTGGGGAATCCAAAGGAAAATCTGCAGTAGCCAATCATGTTTTTCCTTCTCCTAAACACTGCTGTTGCCAGGCTGCAGGAACACTGTTGACCCATTGTTGCTGCTCTCAGGTGAATCCTCTGAATTATTGAGCAAGTTTGAATCCCCTGGACGCCACACCAAGCTCAGTGATGTTGCTGTTACCGAGCAACGGGACTCCCTCTCTGGCCCCACCCACTGTATATTTTTGAGAGGGAAACACCTCACTGCAGGATGATGTTTCAGCTGTGTGTGTGTGTGTGTGTGTGTGTGT